>NW_021703778.1:60449234-60700312 GCF_005190385.1 Monodon monoceros
TTTGGGTTTTTCTGTAAGATGTTACAGAAAAACCCAAACGAACTTTTTGGCCAACCCAATATGTAGTGTGCTTATATATGTAATAGAAGCTCATATAAAAAGTGTAATTAGATTTATGTTTTGTTTTTGCCATAAATATAATAAAGTTTATGTTTAAGTTAACCTTATATATTTCTGTTTACACAAAGGCATCTAGCTTGTTAATTTTGAGTTAACCAAATTTATATAACTTATATAGTGGATTGTGAAACTGGGACTGGGTTTCAACTTCATTGCTCTTTTCTCTGCATTATAGCATGGTGAGAAATTTCTGGCTTGTTGTGTCATGTCTTATTTTGAATTGTTTGTTTCTTGTGGCACTTATTCTGATTGATAATGTTCTGGACCCTTTGTATTCACAGGCCTAAGACAGTGCCTGGCATGCAGTAGGTGCTTAAATACTTGTTTATTCAAAAAATATTTATACACTTACTTGAGCCTGACATTCTGTATGGGATATAAGACTAATTTCTGTTGCAAACCTAATAGACTATGAATATGCATTCATCCATAGAGAGACTACAACACCCTAAAAGTAGAATGAACCTATGTCCTGAAAACTTAAACTAGATTTCCAGTCATTCTACCCGGTGAGATGTGGAGTGGCATAGCTGATCTCACTTACAATCTAACAAAAAATAGTGCTGCCCTTTCTTCAGTGAATGTCGGAGCTATTTCATGTAGAGAGCAATGTCCAACAGTTAAATAAGAACTCTTGAAGAGTATCTATGAATGTTAGTTAACTAGCTGGCTTCATGAAATATGGAAGCGAGAATCCAGCTTTTATAGGAGAAATACCTTCCATACTTAGGAAACCAATTTTCTTCAGTCCAATCTATTGTAAATTGAGAAATTGGGGACAGTTTAGTCAATATTTAAGTTTCTTGTTTTGACTTGGCTGTTTAATCTACTTAATTGTTAAGAAAGAATTTCATATTCAAGTATCAAATGCTTATGCTATTACATGGTTAGTTATGCTTGTTACTATTTAATACAATTGTTTAAAAACAGGTCATGTCATGCTTTGGTGATGCAAGCAAATATTGAATAGATGTTCACAGGCATTTGTTTCAGTTAACTTTGGTCTTAAAAAGAAATAGGATTATTATTCAGTTTTTTGACATGACAAAATTAATCTGAAAAATCAAAATAAATAACTACTATAAAATAGAGTGTATATCTCTTTTACAAATGAAATCACTATCTCTGAGTTATAAAGTTTGAAAATGCATTTGTCAGATATGTAATTTATTTGTATTCTGACTTATCTAAAAAAGAATTTGAGTTGGACATATTCACTTGCTAGAGAAAGGAAATGATTAAAATTTCCTAACTAGTACACATTTACTCTTTTAATAGTCATTTTATTAATAATAACTGCATTTTAGAATTTGGTTTGGGTCATTTTTGCAATAAAGTTCTGTTTTAAGTAATTTCAGAAGTCTTTACAAATGCATGGAGCAAAATTTAGACTTTCAGAGATTTGCTCTGAGATTTAAGGTATTTTAGTAGCTATATTCAAAAGTACTTTTGTTAACCAAAGCTATATTGTTGTGCCTTATCCTAATTCTCTGAGATATAAGCTAATTTTTGAGATTAGATAAAACCATTAGTTCAGTAAATAAGTACTTTATGTTCAACACTGTGCTAAGTGCTTTGAGGATAATAAAGATGTATTGGATGTGGCAGTGTAGCTTTATATATCTAACAGAAGAGAGAATATGTATACTATACTAAGAATACAAATATAAACATTTTTGGATTCTTATAGACATGTTTTAGAAAAAAACCTATAAAAAAAACTCAGTGAGTAAATGGGCTAACATGACTGTCTTTTCCCCCTTATGTATCTAACCTTATTGTTAAAATAAAAACCACTAGTACAAGACTCAATAGTTAAATTTGTATAAGCAGTCTCAGAATCTTACGGTACATTGTACGGTACGGCACAGTACAGTTAAACAGGTAGTATTGTGTACATAGTGCCAATAGATATGTGGGGAATGAATGCTTGTGAAAACTGTTCTTCTTGAGGCTTTGTATCAGTAACTAACTTACACTTTCCATCATTTTCAAAGTGCAGATCGTTACCCATTAGTGGGTTAAGAAATCACTTTAGTGGATCTCAGAGAGCATGATTAAGACATGGAACAGTATCACATGCACTTAGAGGATTGTTTTTGTAAAATTAGTTTGTTATTTAAATATACATTTGTATACACTAGGTGATATAAAATGTATTTAACAGTGAGTGGATTGTGGTTTTTTTAAAAAAAATTGAAAGCCACAGCTTTAGTAGTTGGTTTTAGCTGTTTTTAGAGTGTCAGTTTCTCTTACTATTTTGTAAGGTGTGAAAATGATTGGATTTTCATATCTGATGTGATGGGTTTGCTGTTTGTTAATGCTGCTTTGCAAAATGCTAGGTACTGGGGTTTAAACTCCACTCCAGATTTTCCTGTATTTGATAACGGGTCTCTTACAACTTTTTTCGTTCTTAGTAGCCTTTAGTCTTTTGGGTCACTGACCTTTAACTCATGTTAGACAACTACCTTTAAAGAAAAAAAACAGCTTTATTGACATTGGAAGCAATAGACATTTTAATCCATATTAAGGACAATATCTCAGAAATATAAAGAGAGAAACTGGAATATAATTGTATAAAAACAAAAACAAAAAAACACAGCATCAAGCAGGAGAAAATTCTTGCAGTTAATGATGTAACCTACCTGGGCCTCATTTTGAAAAGAAAGAGGAGGTTGTTACTAAATCTCTCAGGTTACTTTCTTATACAAATTTGGAACACTTGAGACATTTTTAACTCTCTTTCAGCTCTGGAATTCTACAATTATTTGGAATGATCCTATAAACAGCTTCACTTTCAGGAATTCAGAACCCCTAATGAAGTGGAATTGAATTGTGTTCACTAATATGTGTGCATTAAAATTACTTTACAAGAGTAAAGAGTCTGGACTGTTTGACAAAGTTGGTATAGAAAAATTAAATGCTCATAGCCTGTATATTGGAAAAAATATCTTAGAACTTTCCGTGAATTGAATGTGTCTTTGAAGCAGGTTGAGGCTAATTTTTTTTACCCTGTGTGGTAGGATCATTTTCTGAAATTGTAATGAAAATCAATTGCAAAAGATAATTCAGCATTTAAGTACTCTTTAACTTCCATTTTCTAGGAACACATATAGTTCTTAAAATGAGATTATTTTCAGAATCATAGCAGGTCATTGCTTTTATTGCTCTTTCACACTACTTGATTTTTGGATATGATTGTCATGGTCTTTGCTGTTAACTTGAAGACTACTACAGTATAGAAAACACAGCTTACTCGACTTGGGAATGTGGTGTGGTATAAGTTGAATAGAGATGAAAAAACAATTTCTTTAGGTCAGAAGTATTTTACATCTGGAAACATACCCTCGAACTCTGGCTGTAGTTTTTCCACATGTGTCATTTATTAGCAAATATATTTCTATGAAATTTTGACAGAGTGTTCTATGGAAATGGTTTTAGAGCCTCTACTCTTTCTTCCTAAGGAAAGCTTTAATTCTAGGCAGAATTTAGCTTTGTTTTGATAAGGTGTTAAATCTTCAGTCAGTGTAGGAGACATTCTTAACCAAAGTACTATGCCTGTACTGTTTTTATCTTTGCTTTAAATTTTTTTAGGAAAAGTGTTTTGAGCTATTTGAAAAGGGAGAAATCTTTGATCAAATTTGAGTTGGACTCAGTGTTTTATTTCATTGGCCTTCATGCTTTAGGACATCTGCTTTATAATATGAAAGAGGGTTCCCACTCTCAACCTGCCCTCCCTCTTTCTGGATGCATCTGTTTATTTTGAAGTAACCCTGGTTCTCTATGAACTGTCAGGTACTGTTGATTCCTTGTATTAGAGCAAGTGAAAATTGGTATGGTTGTGACAGGATATATACCCTGTGTTTCAAGGAGGAATCAGCCAGAGTTTGAACATTGTTCATATATGTATGGTAGGGTGCCGCTAACTTGGTTCCCGGAGAACATGAGATTGCCATGGCAACAAAAGCTCTTTGAAGGCAGAAATCTTGGCAGAGTGGTTGGGTCTTTTGAAGTGCTGGGTGTTTTGATAGGAAAGGATCCAGTCAGCAATAAGCACACAACTGTCGGCCAGCAGTCAAGGAAAATAAGCATTTCGCTTTTAGCTTTAACTTGAGGGCAAATATATTTTGTTTCCTCCTCAATGCTAATCTTCCTTCAGAACAAATATTTACATGAGGTTTTCTTATCACATGTATGCTGTTTCGGGAATATAAATTTCCAAGCATGTGCTTTGTGATGTTTTGGCTGGCCTAAAATTGTCTCAATTTTTAATAAAATCATAGTTGTATAATGTGTTCTAATACTAATGGGTTCTGATATTAAAAGTAGAGTAGATAAAAATCAGTACAAAGTACTTAGTTCAGAATTTGGTATTGTTTAAGAACTAGTGAAAAACAAAAATAAATCCTTAAACTCCATGATCTGCCTACTGTTTTCAAGATCCTTATCTGACCAACTTTCTTTTTTTTCTCTCTCTCTATTCTCCACTGTTAATCTCAACCTTCATCATGGTTTTGCTCTTGTGGATGTTCAGTCCTGCTTCTGGGCCATCACTCCTGCATAGCATGCCTTCTCATTTTTCTTTCCAAACACTACTCATCTCAGAATTTCCTTCTCAAGTTTCACTTTTGTTATTAAGCTTTCCCTGTCTACTGTAACCTCCAGGAATCTTTTCCTTCCCAAACTCTTGATTAGAATTTACATATTGAATCATTTATAGCTTAATATGATTTTACACATTTTTTTTGTTTATGTGTTTTGTGTTGTGGGTTGGACCAGTTTTTTTAGTAATAAGCTTTTTGTGGTCAGGAATTGTGCCCTCTTGTGTCTTATAATAAAGGACCAGACACATGGCTAGACTTAGTGAAATCTAATTCATTAATGGTTTTAATTTGAACTATGTTAATGTTCAAAACTTATGTTCAAATAATAGACTGTTTAGCTTTTTAATAGGTTGTATATATAGTCACCATAAACAATGTACTAGCTCGAGGATACTGTGTTATTTTTAATGCTTGTTCCCAGGGCTAATAATTTGTATAGATCTTTTCCCAGCCACAATTCTTTTTTTGAAAAAATATTTATTTATTTATTTTGGCTGCACTGGGTCTTAGTTGCGGCACGTGGGATCTTCATTGTGGCATGTGGGATCTTCGTTGTGGCACGCAGGATCCTTTGTTGTGGCATGTGGGATCTTTTAGTTGCAGCATGTGGACTTCTTAGTTGCAGCATGTGGACTGTTAGTCGCCGGCAACCACAGTTCTTCATCTAAACTGAAGAACCCAGAAAATGATTTGGATGACTTTTCTTAGTTCTCCCAAGAATGATACATAGTTGGTATCATTCTTAATGCCTAGGAAGTGAATTGAGTACATTCAGTGAATGACTTAGGGTACTAGGGCTTAATTCTTATGTGGAACCACAGTTGAGAATGGGACATACATGTCATTTCTGTATTACACTCAGTTTCCTCATGTATGAATGACTGGCTTGAATCTTTCTATATGTTGATTTTGTTGTTCTTTTCTATTTCTTTTTCCAATATGCTGGTAAAAATTTTAAGGAAAGCCATTCCTGAGACCAGATGGAAGTTTTGCTATTTGGTTTATTAGAAGCTATTGAAATGATAGCCCAGTTTTAAGCAGCACTATTGTCTGCAGATGTAAAATACAATTCCCACTTTTTAGACTAGATCAATATAAAATAGGGAAATTTTGGGTATTATAAAAACTCTTAAAAGATTTTCTCCCTCTAATCTGTGACTGAAGAGGGGGGTAAAAAGCTACCTGCTGAATCAGGTATTTTAGGATTATTTTATTATTCTGTCTGAAAAAGAATCTATTAATTATTTGCATGCATTTTATACCTAGAAATGTTAAACTTCAACCTTTATTTTTAAAAGTAATTTTTCATTGAAGAAGTATCTAAAGTACATAATTAAGTTCAAAATTCACATTTAGCCCTTTGCTTTTGTTTACTGAACAGGTCTAGGGGAAATGCCTAGGGCCTTAGGGGAGTGCCAGTGTCCTTTGGGTCTGATAAAACTTTAGGGATAGTCATCATTCACAGGATAGTTATTAGTCCCTTAATATAGGTGGAGTAAAGAAGCTCTGTAGTTAATCATTATGGAAAATGCTTTGATGGTTAATGATTTACATATAGTTCTTTATTGTTTCTGATAGCATGAGTTGTATTTAGATGAATTTTCTTAAAAAAGTAATACTTTGTTTTAATTGTTTTGATTAAAATCTTTATAAAATGTATTATAAATTTTATTATTTTCTTAAAGCTTACCAAATGTCTATCTTTGTCAGGGTTACAGTCATGGATATTTGTTGTACTTTGCTCTAATAGAGTGATGGTGTATCGTATTATGATGAAGGTTGATAGGGTTGTTTGACTCTATGTGAATCTTTTCCTGATTACTGTATGTTTATATGTGGCATTTTAATATTTTATTTCCTTGTTACCTATAGTAATTTCTCAGTTTCTAACAGGACTAACCAAGTTTTGGCTTCTCTTATGTTGTAAAATCTTTATTTAGCTCTATAACCTAACCTGCTAAAAACGGACCTATGGTTAATGAGGTAAGTATTGTTAAAATCAGAGACTGTGTTGCTATTTGAAAATAGGCTTGGGAGTGATTTTCACCCCTCTTGTGGAGGAGAGCACATGGGCTTTGTTTAAACTCTTTTTCTGGGCTATTTCTCTCATTGTCTCTGGGTATAGTTGATGGCAGTCACGTGATATATGAGTATGAAATATATGGACTGTTGTCATTTCTCCTTCAGGTGACTTTGATATTAAAATTTTTTTAAACACTTTTTTTTTCTCGTGTGGTAGCAAAATTTATTTGAAAAAGTATCAAAGTAAATGGTTTATATATATTAAATGTGTTTGAACATGAAATTTAAAGCCAGCCAATTGTGAATTAAAGGTATATCAAGTACTTATTAAATAATATAAATATTTTTGGCATAAATGGATTAAGTTGATTGAATATATAATTATTGATAGTGATATTGCTGCATTAAACTCTAATATGCTGTGATAAGGAACATTCTTTTGAATACATCCTAACCTGTCCTGATGTGAGGAAGCCTTTTCTGTAGATGTAAGGGGAAAAAAATTTAAATCATCCCTTTTGGTTATTGAGAGCGGAGACTGGGTTGATCAGTTAAATTCTTGTCAAGGACATTCGTTGGTACTGGATGGAACATAGTTAGTTTACTAATATGTTGAGTTCTGTATAATTCGTGAAACTCATGGTTCTTGTTTGAGCCTTTCTTTAACTCTGGCTTCCTCTCAGTCTTTTGTGCTTGTGAATCTGTCTAGTTCATTGAGTGACGAGGATAGGCAGACTTGTATGCCGAGGACCAGATGTGTCTCTTTCCTCACTGCGATACTGTTGGCTTTTTGTCGACCTTTACATATAAAGGATTTGGCTAAGCTCAGAGGAGAGGAAGTGGGGAACCAACTGATTAGGATTGTTCTGGGTTAAAAAAAAATTCATAAAGGGAGAGAGGATGTTCATTACTGAGAATTGGGTAGGCGCACTGCCCCAGGTTTTTCAGCTCAGCCTCACTAGGGTAAAAAATGGAGGTCAAGTGTCAGGGCAGATAATCTGTCCATTGGAGCTCTTCTTATCTGAGGAAATTTGAACACTGTAACCATAGTTGAATTGCCAGAAAGTGTGTGTTGTTTCATATTAAGCTAGTTAATCGAGGAACTTCTCTTTTAGCTAGATAAAAATATATATCAATTTTTGAGCTACTCATTGGTACTAAACAGGAACATAATTTTGATCCCTATTTCTTTGGCTTGGGTTTAATTAGAAACAGTTGAAAAAGCTGGCCCCCGTTATTTTCTTTTCGATCCATTCATATAGTATTACTCTTAGAGCACTAACCTAAGATGAATTAGATTGCTTTTCAGTTAATTTGAAACAAATAGGAGCCATCTGGAAGTGTAGTAACATGACTTTTACTGTGAGTGAAATGGGATGCTATTGAAGGGAATGACATCTGACTTAATGTTTTAACAGTATCTTCTTGGCTGCTGTGTAGAGCATAGTAGAAAGAAGAGACCAATTAGGAGGCTGTAGAATATGTGGTTAAATTTTTAGATGTACATTGAAAGTAGGACTGATAGCTGTTAGGCCTCAGCAACAGAAAGAATAGTAACTATTAATTGAGAATGGGAAGACTGAAGGAGGAACACATCCTTTTTTTTTTTTTTTTTTTTTTCTAAGAAATAAGATTGGGAATCTACTTTCAGACATGTTAAATGCCTATTAGACATCGGGGGGGAGATATTAGTAGGTAATTGGATATTCTGTTCTGGGATACCAGGTAGAGATGTGAACTGGAGATCCCAACTTGGGAGTCGCTCTTCTTTGTATTGACATTTATATTGTTTCTACATTTTGCAATTACAAATAATGCTGCAACGAAGAATATTGCTCATATGTATTCTTGTATTTCTGGAGGCACATTTTCAAGGGAAATTTCCAGAAGTGGAACCACTGGGTCAAAAAGCAAATGCATATGTAGTTTTGTTAGATACTGCCAAAGTCCCTTCCCAAAGTGTTGTGCCCAACTTGCATTCTTACTAGTGATATTTAGTAATGGTCACAGACATTTTAGTGGTGGGAAAAAAACTTATTAGTCATCAAGTATAGGTAATTCAATTCTTTTATAACAACTTCATTGAGATATGATTCACATACCACACAGTTCACACACTTAAGGTGTACAATTCATATATGAAATGTCCAAAATAGCCAAATTTATAAAGATAGAAAAGTAGATTAGTGGTTATCTAGGCTGAGTTTTGGGTTGGTAGATTGCGGGGAGAAGAGGAGTGACTGCTAATGGATATGGGTTTCTTGGGGGTGTAGTGTGATGAAAACGTTCTAAAATTGATAGTGGTGATTTGATGGTTGCATAGCTGTGATTATACTAAAAACTGTTGAATTATACACATCTGAGTATATATGGAATTTAAAGCCATGGGATCAGAGTGAATTTAGATGAAGAAGAGATCAAAGGACTGTGTATGTACTTCAACATTTAGAAGTTAGCGTGATGCGCAAGAGATACTTGAGAAGGCATGTCGAGAAATACAGGAGGAAACCAGACAAGTATGGAATCATGGAACGTAAATGAAGAGAGTGTTTCAGGAAGAGGGGCTACTAACGGTATTAAATGCTGCTGATGGGTAAGTTAAGATGAGGATTAAGAGTTGACCATTTGATTTAACAACTCCAAAAGAAGCAGTTGTGGTAGAGTGGTGGAGACAAAAGTCTAGTGGGAGGGAGTTTGTGGAAGAGTGGAAGTAAAGAAGTTAGAGACAGCAGGAATAAGGCCCTGTACCCAAGAATTTTGCTCTTGTGGGAAAGATAGAAAAGGGGTGTAGCTTTGTGGTGGTGGGGAGAGGTAAGTGGGTCAAAAGCAGTTTTAAGTTTTTTATCTTTTTTTAAGATTGAGAGTTAATAGCATGTTATAGGGTCATAGGAATGAGTCAATAGAAAGAAAAAACTGATGATACAGGGAAAGGGAGAATTGCTTGAGTTGGTGAGAGGAAGATGGATTGGGTTTGGCTAAGCAGGGACAGCTCATAGGCGCAGGAGAGAAAATGATGTATATTAGGTTATCAGTATGACTGATATTTTAGAAATACAGAAGTGAAAATACTGTTATGGTCTTTATTTTGCTACTTTTTCTCTATATGACTTTTATTAAATCTGATAATAAGCCTGTGAATATCATGGTAAAATTGATATTGAAAGGTGTGGAGGAGCTATGAAATGTTTATGCTTAGAGTTAAGAAAACTGTTGAAATATATTTAATTAAATAATGTTGCCCTTCAAAGTCAGTCAGTATCTGTCTGGTGGTTCTGTTAGCTATCAGTGGATGGACAAAAGTTTCAAGGTAATATTTGTAAATCAGCAAATCCTAATAATCATTGTCAATTGTATACAATTAGACCAGTTAGTATTAGCGTGTCACTTAAGAGTGACTGACTATGGATGTGGAGTAAGTTTCTTTTTAATTGAGTTGGATATAGAATGGAAGGAATCTTTTTTTTTTTTATTGAAGTACAGTGATTTACAATGTTGTGTTAGTTTCTGGTGTACAGCAGAGTGATTCAATGATTCAAAGACTATATATATTCTTTTTCGTATTCTTTTCCATTATGGTTTATTACAGGATATTGAATATAGTTCCCTGTGCTGTACAATAGGACCTTGTTGTTTATCCATTCTATGTATAATGGTTTCTGTCTACTAGTCCCAAACTCCCAACCCAACCCTCCTCTCCCCCCTCCCCCTGCCCCACCCTTGGCAACCTCAAGTCTGTTCTCTATGTCTGTGAGTCTGTTTCTGTTTCATACGTAGTTCATTTGTGTCATATTTTGGATTCCACATACACGTGATATCATGGTATTTGTCTTTCTCTTTCTGGCTTACTTCGCTTAGTATGATAATCTCTAGGTCTCTCCACGTAGCTGCAGATGGCATTATTTCATTCTTTTTTATGGCTGAGTAATATTCCATTGTGTGTGTGTGTGTGTGTGTGTGTGTGTGTGTGTATACACACATTCATCTGTTCTTTATCCATTCATCTGTTGATGGACATTTAGGTTGCTCCCATGTCTTGGCTATTGTGAATAGTGCTGCTACGAACGTAGGGGTGCATGTATCTTTTTGAATTATAGTTTTGTCCAGAAAAATGCCCAGGGGTGGGATTGCTGGATTATATGGCATTTCTGTTTCTAGTTTTTTGAGGAGCCTCTATACTGTTAGAATGGAAGGAATCTTAAGCTACATCTAGTCTATCTAATTTTGCAGATTAGATTTTTGTTTAATATCCTGCAGACAGAAGAGTGGAATTGAGTAGGAAAACTGAGATATAGACCCAAGACTTATGGAGATTTAGTACATGATAAACCTGGCGTTTCAGGGGGAACAAATGGGATAACCATTTTAAGAAATGGTTAACCATTTGGGAAAAGGTAAAATTAAATTCATACCTCACATCATACAGAAAAATAAACAGCAAATGATCAGAGATCTTATTTTATTTTATTTTTTTTGCGGTACGCGGGCTTCTCACTGTTGTGGCCTCTCCCGTTGCGGAGCATAGGCTCCGGACGCACAGGCTCAGCGGCCATGGCTCATGGGCCCAGCCGCTCCGCGGCATGTGGGATCTTCCCGGACCGGGACACGAACCCGTGTCCCCTGCATTGGCAGGTGGACTCTCAACCACTGCACCACCAAGGAAGCCCAGAGATCTTACTAAGAATGAAACTATATGAATACAAAAAGAAAACATGGGTGGATTCTTCTGTAACCTGGGTGTAAGGAAAGGTTTTCTGTGACTCAAAATCCAGGTGCAACAAAAGGAAAGATTGGTAAATTTGACTTTATAAAAATTTAAAGTAAGACTTTTACATGGCAGAAACCCCACTAATAACAAAGCCAAAAAGATATAAAACTGGGAGAAAATACTTGCATTATATATCACAGATGAGGGGCTGATATCCCTCATGTAAAGGCAAAATAGAAAGAGACCCTAATAGGAAATAGGTAAAAAGACATGGACAGATAGTTCTCACAAAAAGCTATAAAAATTTCCCTTAAACATGTGATAAGATAATCGCTCTCACTTATAAGAGAAATTCAAGTTAAAACTTGGACTGATGCCAGTTTTCACCTGTGAGATTGGCAGAAATTTAAAAGTACAATCAAATACTTGTTAGCTGTGAGGAGAGAAGTATTTTCATACTTCGTTAATGGTAATACAAACTGGTATTTTGATGCCACTGTACCCCAGGTTGGCACAGGGTGGCTCAAGAAGTGGCTTCCTTTCAGATCAAGAGGTCAAAGGAAGAGAAGATGCTGACCACTTCACTAGATCCCTTTTCCTAGTCTTCCCACAAATCCCTGAGGTCAGAAGGTGGGAATTCCTGCCCACTTTCCTTTTTGGGCCTCAAAACTATGATCTCTCCCACCAAGACTGGCTTTTGAGATGCTAAAGGCGGGTTAAAGGACACAAACAGTCCTTTCCCAAGATAGTAGTGGGACTACAACATGGGAAATGTTTTGATTGTAGGAAAATGAATATTCACTAACTTTTTTTTTTAGATTTTATTTATTTATTATCTTCGGCTGCTGCGCATGGGGTTTCTCCAGTTGCGGCGAGTGGGGGCTACTCTTCGTTGTGATGCACGGGCTTCTCATCGTGGTGGCTTCTCTTGTTGTGGAGCATGGGATCTAGGTGCGTGGGCTTCATTAGTTGCAGCACGTGGGCTCAGTAGTTGTGGCTCACGGGCTCTAGAGCACAGGCTCAGTAGTTGTGGCACACGGGCTTAGTTGCTCCGCGGCATGTGGGATCTTCCTGGACCAGGGCTCAGACCCGTGTCCTCTGCATTGGCAGGTGGATTCTTAACCACTGTGCCACCAGGGTAGCCCACTAACTCTGTCTTGTCCCTTTGGCAGCAGGTCATGGTCTCTCTTTCAGTAAATGGATTTATCAGGATAGGCACGTGAGAGCAAAGGTCAGGTAATTGGAAAGGCCAAAATTAAATAAAATAATCCTTATTAACTGTCATTGCATAAGTCATGTATTATATATATGTGCAGAGAGACAATTTTTAGGTTGATAATACAGCAAGGAAAGTTAACTAATCTGAACTCAACAATGTCCTGATTACATGTCATCATATTTAGAATTATTTTGTTTGTGCTAGCTACTAGACCTGGAATAGAAGGTGATGTGGCAGTTGATAATAACATAAGTCAAATTAAAAAGTGAGTTATCCTGTTGGGTGAGAATATAAAATGGTACAAGCTGCTTTGGAAATCATCGTGGCCATTCCTCAAAATGTTTATCCTAGAGTTAGCATATGACCCAGTGGTTCAGCTCCCAAGAGAGTTGAAAACATGTCCACTCAAAAACTTGTACATGAGTGTTTATAGCAGCATTGTTCCCAGCAGTCAAAAAGTAAAAGACAAGCCAAATGTCTGTTGACTGATGAATGTATAACCTATTGTATACCCATACAGTGGAGAATTAATTGGCCATAAAAAAGAAGTAAACTAATGATACATGCTGCAACATGGCTGAACCTGGAAAACATGATAAATGAGAGAAGCCAGTTGCAAAAGGTCACATATTGTATGATTCCATTTTTATGAAATGTCTAGAATAGGTAAATATAAAGGTAGAAAGTAGATTAGTAGTTACGTAGGCCATGAGGGTTGTAGGGAGTAGTTTGAGGGAGGAAAGGGAGGTACTGCTAATGGACATTGGTTTCTTGGGGGTGTTGTGTGAAGAAAATGTTTTAAAATTGAAAGTGGTGATTTGATGGTTGCACAACTATGAATATACTGAAAACTATTGAATTGTATACTTTAAATATGTGAATTGTGAAGTATGTGAATTCTATCTCAATGAAGTTGTTATAAAAGAAGTGAATTACCTATACTTAGTAACTAATATGTTTGTTCCCCGTCACTAAAATGTGTGTGACCCATTCCTATATACATTGCTGGTGAGAATGCAAGTTGGCACAACTCTTTTGGGAGGGACTTTGGCGCTATCTCTAACAAAACTACATATGCATTTGCTTTTTGACCCAGCAATTCCACTTCTGGAAGCTGACTCTGAAGATTGCCTCCAGCAATACAAGAGTACACAGGGACAAGATTATTCATTGCAGCATTACTTCTAATTGTAAAATAATGGAAACAACCTAAATGTCAATACAGAGGAGAATGATTAAATAAAAACTATGATACATCCACAAAATGCTTGTATATAAAAGAATGAGGAAACCTCTATGAATTGATGTGGAGTGATTTTTAGGATTATGTGATTAAGTATAATACCACAAGCAAAGTACAAATGAGCATCTGTACTATACTAACTTCTGTAAGAAAGAAGGCAGCATAAGAAATTACACATATATCTGCAGATGAAATACAGGAAGGATAAACTAGAAACCACAGACACAGTGAATAGGAACAGGGTGGGAAGAATGAGGGATGGGAGTGGGATTAAAGATATGGAGGAGGTTGTGACATTACTGAGTATACTTTTTTGTATGGTTCTGACTTTTGGAACCATGTCATTGTTTCACATGTGTTTTTTTGTTTTTTAAATCTATAAAGTTAGAGAAAAAATGAAAACAAAAGTGGACTAAAACAGAAACAAATGAACTCAACTGATTTCAAATGAATTACATAGTTACAATGTGGGTTGGGATGGGGCCACACCAGCACATTTTGAACACAGTATTTGGACTGTATGGCCTTAAGGCCGAAGACAAAAAGACCTCTTTAAAAAATACCCCGTTTGTAGGCTTTCCTTTTTTGTGCAGAGCTACTATGGGCTAGCAAATCCAAAACTACTTTCTATGTACACCAGGATTGAGCAAATGGTAAAAAAATATTTTATGGGTAATGGAAGCCAGATTTCTTATTGTTGGAGGGAGTTTTAAATATGCAAAGGGAGAAGGCTAGAAGGAAGAAATCCTGTGGTGTTCAGTTGGAATTTGAAGTAGAGATAAACTGATCTTTCTTTCTTCCTTCTGTGTGTTCATGCATCTGTCCATTCATCCATCAGTCTATCTGTCGATAGAAATAATTATAGATGAGACGGGTGTGTGTGTGTTTGTGTGAGTGAATGTGTATGAATAAATGTGTATATGTATATATATATTAATTTATTTCATACTCTTTTATATCAACCCCTTGCATGGATCTGCTTCCTAGATAATTTTTAGTCAGTAATTTTATCATTGATTAAACTTGCTAGGTAGGATATTACAAAAAAATTCATTTAGACACTCTCTTTGTTTTTGTTGTTTGGCCATTTACAGAATGAATTTGTTAAATACATTTGCTAAAACATTAGACTTCTAGCTGTTTAATTTTGTAAATGTAAAATTTTGTAAATTTTCCTTTAAGAAAAACATTAGTGTTATTGATAAAATGTTAGTAAAGAACCTCCTGTAATAAACATTTCTAGCATGTGCAAGTGTAAAGCAACATGTCTCTAGCAATCTTTAGTGATTAATAGATTAAATTCATTTTTACATTTGGATTTATGTACTACCATCTAACTCATGGCATGATCTAATAATAATCAAGATATGGTAATAGTAAAATATTAGTAATCAAGATGTTTTTATCTATAGTTGACAAAATGTAGTCTAAAGAAGAATTAAAGCTGTATTGGAGTCATTGGATTTGCTACTGAACACTACATTGAAAGTATATAATTATCGTGTGTATAATTATAATCATAGTCTTATAATTTGTATATAATCATACTCCTATACTTTGAGGAAGAAAATATGTGTGAATTGTAGGTATTTTAATGATTGTTAATAAATTAAGTAATAATTGAATTTTGGTGATTTCAAATTATTAGAATCTCATCCTAAAAAAATTGAATTACATAACAAAGCCTGCCTTAGTCTATAACCTGTGTGAATATGTTAAAAAGTAAAATATTCTAGTGACCCCAAACTAATTTTTTGTTTATTACTATTTAGTTTGAGACAGTTCTAAGCACTTATAGCAGAGAGTTGACACATAGCCAACTACAAGTAACAATTTTAATAAAAGTTTAGAATTAAGTTTTTAAAAAAGAGCTATCTTTGCATCTAAATTGAGGCCTCTACACATTGTTTCTTACTAAAAGTAGTCAGAGATACTTGGAAAAAATGGCTGGTTTTGTATTTGATGCAGGAAATGTACAAAATAAGCCTGGAACATCTTGTTATACCAGGTAATAAGTAATAAGGAAGCTTCAAAGACTAATGGAATCTTGTCAGAAAGACACAGGGTCCAACTTGAAGAGCTTCCCATAGGCTGAAAATTGGACAGTTTGAGCTTTAATAATATCTGTAGCAGATTGAGACACTTCATATATGTTTAAATACAGGCGTTCATAATGACTTTAAAAAATGACTGGTCATACTGGTGGAGGATGCTATTGAACCAGTCATTATTTTAAAAGTGGGAAATGAAAGGAAAGAATGGCTTATCCTATCTTTCCTGTAAGAACTGTACCATTGGGCAACCAAGTAGATGATGAGGGGGAAATTTATTTTTATAGAACTCTTCTAGCTAACAAATGGGAAAGGAATGCTAAAATTAGAATATCACCATTTTGTAAGCCCTAATAAGTTAATGAATGTAAGCATTGAACATCGTGGAAATTAACACTACTGGAGAAAAACAGCCAGAACATTTGCCTCTTGATGTAAGGCAAAATACTATGCATGAAAATATCTTGCCCCTGCCAGAAAAAAGAATTGAACCTCAATCTGATCAAGCATCTAAATTCATCTACTAACTTATGGAAAATACAGAAGAAGAAAATGTTAAATACTAACAGCAACCCCTTGCTGGATGTAATCAGAAAAGTCCAGACGGTAGGAAACTACAGAGCAACCAAAAATTTCTTCCCTCTCCTCCCAAGGTCTCAAAGTACAAACAGGAGGGGACACATTTAAAACTTAAAATTAATCAAAGTTAAATAAATTAGAAATTCAGATCCTCAGTTCAAGTGCTCAACAGCCATATGTGGTTAGTGGCTACTATATCACACACTGCAGTTATGGAACATTTCCATCTTTGCAGAAAGTTCTGTTGGATAGGTATATTAATTTCCTAGGGCTTCCGTAATAAATTACCCACAAACTGGGTGGCCAAAATTTTAGAAATTTATTCCCTGACAGTTCTGGAGGCCAGAAGTTCAAAATTAAGGTGTTGGCAGGGCTATACTCCTTCTGAAGCCTGTAGGGAATAATTAAAAATAATGCAGGAATGAGGAAATGGGTAGTGTATAGATAAGGGGCTGCAAGCTACAGACCATTTAGCTTACAGCCTGTTTTTGTAAATAAAGTTTTATTGGAACACAGCCATACCCATTCATGTACATATGGCCTATGGCTACTTTTGTGATATAAAGGCAGAATTGAGTAATTTAAACACAGACCAATGGGCTTCAAAAAACCTGAAACATTTACTGTGTGACATTTTACTGAAAAAATTTGTTGACCCCTGCCTGGTATAGATGAAACAAGTTAGACAATGAATTGATAATAGTTAAAGCTGTCTCCCTTTTATATATGTTTTAAATTTCCCATAATATGTTAAATTTTCTGAAAAATAATCGACTGTTTCTCTGATGAGAGTAAGAAAGAAGTAAGCCTAAAAAGAGAAAGGAAAATGTGTAAATATTTTATTCTATCAATATAAAAATTCTATTTGTAATATTTTATTTCTTCGAGGTATGAAATGAATATGGTAAGAAGTTAACATTTAAATCTGGGTGTTGGAAACATGAGTCTTACATTATTTTGTATTTATCTGTATGCTAAAATATTTTTATTTTAAAAAAGCCAAACTCTGTTATGTTATAAATTTAAGTAAAGTGTATAAGGGCAAACTACACATTTGGGAAAGTATTTGCAATGTATAACAACAGTTTGAGAGCCTTAATACATACACATCCTTTATAAATTTCCAAGAAAAAAAATCTCCCTCTTAGAAAAGGACACATACAGTATTTGCCAAAGAAAGGCAATTGGCCGAGGTGTGTGTGGGAAAAATGTTTTTTAAAAAAAGAGAGACCATAAGCAGAAAAGTTAATTTAAAAAATTAGACACTCTTAAGATTAAGAAAATTATATATATATAAAACCACATCACTATATATATATAGAGGGAGAGAGGGGGAGAGAGGGAGAGAGAGGGAGAGAGAGAGAGGAAGGGAGGGAGGGCAACTATATGTATATATAGGGAGAATGTAAAATTTGTAGTTTTGTTGTTTTTTGTGTGTATTTTGGCCAATCAGGTTGTTTTGAAAGTAATATTTTAGAGTAAGTTGAAGTTTCTAAATTTCAACAAGTGGAAAAAGAGTAATCTGTTTTTGGTAATTGAGTTTATTTGTTAACTGTTAGAAATTTCCGTTTGTAGAATACGTTTAACATCTTATGTATACTGATTGTTGAGATACTTCTCTAGAGGTTCTTAAACTTTAGCACATATCAGAGTCACCTAGAGGGCTTGTTAAAACATGGACAAGCCTTAGAGGGCTTGTTAAAACATGTTAAAACATAGACAATCAAAACCTCATCCCCAGAGTTTTTGATTCAGTGGGTTGGCGATGGGGCACAGGATTTGCATTTCTGACAAGTTCCCCTGTGATCTGATCCTGCTGGTTTTGAGGGACCACACTTCGGTAACTGCTGCTCTACAATGAAGAGAAAAGAGAACGAAAGGAAAAAAAGGTATTTGTATTACAGCAACTAAGTGTCTTTGATGCACAAGGTTTATGATCAGTTGAATATACAGTATATGAAAAAGCATTCCTTTTTTATTTAGAGAATCATTTGGAGGCTTAAGCCTGGAGTTTGTAACTTGTACAGCTTTGGTATGTAGGTGATGATTTCATTTGTTTAGGCCTAGCTTTTTTGAACAAAACTGAGCTTTTTTTCTGAATTGTTTGAAGTATAGTTGATTTACCATGCTGTGTTAATTTCTACTGTACAGCAAAGTGGTTCACTTATACACATATTTATGTATATACATTCTTTTTTAAAATATTCTTTTCCATTATGGTTTATGATAGGATATGGAATATAGTTCTCTTTGCTCTACAGTAGGACCTTGTTGTTTATCCATTCTCTATATAAAAGCTTACAACTGCTAATCTCAACCTGCCACTCCATCCCTCCCCCAACGCCCTCCCCCTTCGCAACCACAAGTCTGAAAAACTGACCTTTTTGTAGTTTATCTAGTTGCAGTGTTATTTAGGTGGATGAGAATGACTTCAAAGTGGAAATAGTGAAAAGAACAAGTGAGGTAAAGATAAAGTATGATTCTACTAATATAAAATAAAACAGGCAAAAAAAAACATTTTTAGGGAAACATATTTGGTAAAATTATTCTAAAAAGCAAGGGAATGATAAAGCTAAATTCAATATTGTGGTTACCTCCCAAGGGAGAGTATTTATAGTCCATTATTTGTATTTATACCTTACTTATGTGATATAAATATTCTCTCTTTTTTTTTTGTTTTACTATTCAGTAAGAATAAATCCTAAAGCAAAATGCTCTATTTCCTTCATAGAAAAAAAGACCTTAAGACTAAGGTTCCCTTAGGCTCTTAGTTGGGCCTGCCTAACGCCCTAGGGCAGCACTGTATGTTAGAATTTCTGCAGTGATGAAAGCTTTTAAAATCTTTGTCAAATGTGTCTAATAAGCACTTGAAATGTGGCTAGTGTAACTGAGGAAGTGATTTAAAATTTAATTATTTAAAATTTATATTTAAATAGGCACACGTGATTGGTGTCTACCATATTATTGCAACTCTAGGCAGTTTAGAACATGGTTTAGCCCTTGAGTTAATAATCTATTAATAATTCTCCTACAGAATATGCAGTGTTTGGTTTGCTGACATTTTGCTTAGGTTACTGATTTTTGTCTGTTATCTTGTGTGTTTTGACTCCTACTTCTGCTTCTTGTGTTCAGTGGTAGCAGTTTGATTTATTTGTCTTCTGCCTTAAATTCCTAAAATTGAGTCTTCTGGATCAGAAGCTACTGGACTAAAGTTTATTGAAAACACAGTCATATTTTAGTTATAATGTTCTTTGAAATTTTCATAGAATAATTTTTTTAATGTCAGAATTTTATTACATGATTTTCTGTTGATTCTATTTAAAACATCAATGCCATTGACTTTTCTGAGCCCTAAACAAAATTCTTTTTATTTTATAATTGGAGTCATTCAGTAAATATTACTTGCTTTTTGTGAACCATGCATTCTTGAGAATTGGGGAATGATTGAAGAAATAGACTCTGACTTATGAGGTGAGCATATTTGGAAGTATTTTTAGAAAGCAGAATGTGCTTGAGAGAAACACACTGAATAGTCATATACTAGCTGGAGGAATGAGGGTATATGACTGGGAAGAGAACAAACAAAAATGTTTATATATTTTTATTTTGTCACTTGATGGTAATGGAGATTGTACATCAAAGTTCTTCACAGTGTTCCTATTACTATGTAAATGTTGTGATTTCTTTTTTTATTTGCAAAATATATATTTCAAAAAGGACTTGTACCTGTAATATACAAAGAACTTATAACCCAAAAAAATGACAACCCAGTTTAAAAAAAATAAGCCAGGGCTTCCCTGATGGTGCAGTGGTTGAGAGTCTGCCTGCCGATGCAGGGGACACGGGTTCATGCCCCGGTCCAGGAAGATCCCACATGCCGCGGAGCGACTGGGCCCGTGAGCCATGGCCGCTGAGCCTGCGTGTCTGGAGCCTGTGCTCCGCAACGGGAGAGGCCACAACAGTGAGAGGCCCGCGTACCGCGAAAAAAAAAAAAAGCCAGAGCTATCTAAAAATACACTCCATCAGAGAAGACATATGAATGGCCAACAACACTTGTGAACATGTTCAGTGTCATTAACATTGTAATCAGAAAAATGCGAATTAAAACCACAGTGAGACACACTGCACATCAATTAGAATGGCTAAATTAAAACAACAACACGGGGCTTCCCTGGTGGCGCAGTGGTTGAGAGTCCGCCTGCTGATGCAGGGGACACGGGTTCGTGCCCCGGTCCAGGAAGATCCCACATGCCGCGGAGTGGCTGGGCCCGTGAGCCATGGCCGCTGAGCCTGCGCGTCCGGAGCCTGTGCTCTGCAGCGGGAGAGGCCACAACAGTGAGAGGCCCGCGTACTGCAAAAAAACCAAAACAACAACAACAACACGAAATCATAATACCAAGTATTGCTGAGTCTGTGGAGCATCTGAATTCTCATTTCATTTCAAATGGAAATAAAAAATAATCCAGGCACCTAGGAAAACAGCTTGGCACTTTCTTATAAATTCAACATACACTTACCGTATAACCCAACATTCCCACTCCCTGGAATTTATCCAATGGAATTTATCCAAGAGAATAAATTGGATAAGTTTATCCAATGAAACGTGTGTATACATTTTTTTTGAGACTCATCATAGAGGCCTTATTCATAATAATACCAAATGGGAAACACCCGAAATATTTATCGACTGGTGAATAAATTAAAACAATTATACCACCAGACAGATAACTTACATCTATATAAGGAAAAGTACTCAGCAACAAAAAGGAACAAAATATTGATAAATGCGTACATGGTTGAATCTCAGAAGCATCAAGCCATTTGAATTTGAAGTAAGGCACTACATACTATGAGTCCATCTATATGAAACTTTTCTATCCTAATGATTCTCATATCCTTTCTGCTACCTAGGTGATGGTTATTGGCTTTACCTATTTAATATTAATACACTTCATTCCTTATGTTACAGCTTTGTTCTTCATCCTAGGTTGATAGCTTATTATAGTAATAGGTATTTTCCAAATGTCTGAAACCTGTCATGCAGTGCCTAGAAGTTAGTCTGTTTTCTCTGTCCTTTAGGGGCCAGTAGAGTCTCTTGATTCAGGTTCCCCAGGTGGATGTTTGCTTTTTGCTCTTGTTCCTTTTACAGACTAGCTTCCTTTTCTTATTTATCACTTTGCCCAAATTTACAAGATCTCCAACTTAAGCACTGTCTTTATGTCTGCCTCTTGGGTCCAATTCACAAGAGAACATTTGATTGTTAATAATTCAGTGGATTGACTAGTCTCAGATTGGCCACCCACGTCTCATCCAGTTAGTTGGGGTTAGGCACGTGATTGTTAACTGGTATGGCTGCCTAGGCTGCCCATTTAATTGAGTGGGGTTTGTGATATGTATATTATTACTATTAAAGCTAATTTTTTTTTTTTTTTTTTGCGTACGCGGACCTCTCACTGTTGTGGCCTGTCCCGTTGCGGAGCACAGGCTCTGGACGCGCAGGCTCAGTGGCCATGGCTCACGGGCCCAGCCCCTCCATGGCATGTGGGATCTTCCTGGACCGGGGCACGAACCCGTGTCCCCTGCATCGGCAGGCGGACTCTCAACCACTGCGCCACCAGGGAAGCCCTAAAGCTAATTTTTAAAAATTTATTTTATTTTATTTTTTGGCTGTGTTGGGCCTTCGTTGCTGGATGTGGGCTTTCTCTAGTTGTGGTGAGCGGGGGCTACTCTTCGTTGCAGTGTGCACGGGCTTCTCATTGCGGTGGCTTCTCTTATTGCAGAGCATGGGCTCTAGGTGCGCGGGCTTCAGTAGTTGCGGCCCACAGGCTCAGTAGTTGTGGTGTATGGGCGTAGTTGCTCCACGCCATGTGGGATCTTCCCGGACCAGGGCTCGAACCCGTGTTCCCTGCATTGGCAGGCAGATTCTTAGCCACTGAGCCTCCAGGGAAGTCCGTGTGATATATATATTATAAACTTAATTAAATGAATTCTCCATGTATTAGGTTTTTTTGATTACTTTTATGCATGTTCATTAACAGATACTTTTTGAGCACTTATAAAAATATACAGTGACAGGTGATGGCACTACAAAGACGGCTAGAGGCAGGTATAATCCCTGCCCCCAAGGAGTTAATAGTTTTAGTGGGAGTGACACATAAACAATAAAAATAATGTAATACAATGATAATAAGCAGGTAACTAATACAAGTAGACTACTTAATAGTCATACTAAATAAGGACTCAGAGTTGGATTTCTATCCCTGAGACAAACAACGTGGCCTTGAGTAAGTTTCCTAAAATATCAAAGTACCAGTCTTTAAAAAGAGAGTGATGCACAGCTCCATTGTGTCACCCCAGATAATGTACATGAAAGTGTCCTGTAAAGTGTGAAGTGTGACAAAAATGTTACCATTGTTTTATTGGACTGTTTCATTACCTTCAATTTTAGTGTAATCTAGTAATTTGGAAAGACTTAGTAAACTTTATAAATTTTGAAAGACTGATTTTTCCTACTGCTCTAGCCTTCGAGGGTATATCATCTTTTTGAGACTTGATTTTTGCTTTCTTTTTCATGTGGACATGAATTTTGTTGTGATTTATAGTGTATTGCCCTTTTTTATATTACTTCTCTCTTAATTCTCCTAATAGGTTCTCTGCCATTTTATCAGGTTCTTTCCTTGTGCATTGTTTTGCCTGTCTGTATTTTTACTTTTCTCTTTGAATTTAACATTTGAACTGTGATACAAATGTTTGAAGCTATACTTTTATATATAAGCATTCTTTGTCTATATATTATTTCTACTAAGTTGCTTTATTATTTTTTTTTAATTTTCCTTTGTGGTACGTGGGCCTCACTGTTGTGGCCTCTCCCGTTGTGGAGCACAGGCTCCAGACGCGCAGGCCCAGCGGCCATGGCTCACGGGCCCAGCCGCTCTGCGGCATGTGGGATCTTCCCAGACTGGGGCATGAACCCGTATCCCCTGCATCGGCAGGTGGACTCTCAACCACTGCGCCACCAGGGAAGCCCCCAGTTAATTTTTCTATTGGCACTTTACATTAACAGCTATCAGCAAAATTAGCTCTTCAAAAAGGTGGCTGATAAATATATATTATTTATTTACTATTTGTATCTTTTGTTATGAATGATACAGTGTAGTTATGGAGTCTAGATTTCAAGCAATGGCATTCGTAATGATTTGGAAGAAAGCATCTATATTAATTTTTCTTTACAAATTATATTTTCAGTGTTGCAAAACTAATATATACATACACACATACAGAAAGTTAAAAAATATGAAGAAAAAATAAGAAAATAAAAACACCATATTCCTATCACCTAGAGATGACATAGTTAATACTTTAGTGTTCTTCTAGATGTTTTTCTATGTATATGTATGTACCCTTGTATTTCTTTACTAATATTATATCATTGTACATGTTATTTTAGTATATGCTTTTTTAAGTTAACAATTTCTGCTTTTCCATATCAGCAGATTTTCATCTTATCTAATCCATGCTCACATTTTTTCAGGTTTTTGAAAAAACATTATTTGCAGTTGATCTGCCCAAACCAGGTCCAATCCAGGATAACTCAATATTTGATAATTACTACCCCTTAAGTCTTTTAAATCTAGTGCAGCATTCCCCCGCCTCCCCCCCACACACACCTTTTTCCTAGCACTGACTTTTTGATTAGACATTGCCTTTTGTTGTGCATGTCTGTTTTGTTGGGGGGTGGGGGTGAGGCAGCGTGTTTGGTTGTTTCCTGTTAGTGTTGTTTAGCTTGTTCCTCTATGTATTTTATCTTTTTTTTTCTCAGCTCTCTATATCTTTTTGTTGTTATTCAGAAGATATTGTGCCTTTTATTGTAGACTTTTGGGCTAATAAGTGCCTTCAGCTTGCTTTCTGAAAGCTAAGGCAGTAAGAGAGTATCAAAAATAGAGTGTGAATTTTGTAATCAAGTTTCAAGAAAAAAGGGCAGTAGAATTTGGGATTTCATAATGATACCCAAAATACTTTAAAAGTCTGTATATCACATGATTAACTATTTTGAAGGTAAACTTTAACATCCTCTATTTGTAACTTAGGCTTCCAAACCTTTATTTCTTCTTCCCCACCTTAAGGATGAGTTCATTCTAGGTCATCATTTTCAGCATGTCTAGCAGCCCAGTGTTTTCAGTTGCACTGTGTTTAAATTACACAGGGTACTTAGATTTGGTGGGAACCTCACAGAATCTCAGTTCTGCTATTTTTTAAAAGTTGTTTCCCCCCCCATTATTTCCATATATGCTCATTAAACAAATTTTTGAAAATATGGCCAGAAAGAGAAAAAGAATTGTCCATAGTTGACACCAAATCTCTATCTACATTTTTATAAGCTTTAAAATTCAAGTACACACATATTAAAAAGCATACAGATTGTCAGCATTCAGCTTGATGAAATTTAGGAAAGCGAATACACCCATATAACTACCATACAGATCAAGAAATATAACATTACTGCATTCTAGAACCTGTTGCCTACCACTTCCTAGCCATTATCCCCTCTGGAAGGTAACCACTATTCTGACCCCTTTCGTTTAGGTAAGTTTTCCCTGTTGGTGAACTTTATATAAATTGAATCATACAGTATGTGCTCTTTTATGCGGGGCTTGACTTGCTCACCAGTCTGTCTATGAGATTCATGCATGTTGTTCATGTAGTTCATTCTTTTTCATTGTATCAGCTCTCTATATCTTGTATTTTAAGTTAGTGTGTAGTTTTAAATTTAGCTAAAATATAAACCCCCCTTCTCAATTAATCTTTGAAGCAGATCAGTATGGTAGCTATAAATACTGAATGATTTTGGTCCTCATCTTCCTTTTTGTTCAAAGACTAGAAAAGAAAGATGAGTTTTCATGAATTATCTATGTACACATTTCTTAAGATAAATTATTAAAAAGGAAATCTAGCTTCATTTATGTCCACAAATATTATCTCTAGCCTGTATTAATCTGCTTGAGAATAAATTCAGGTTATCTGTACGGTTTTCTTTAAAAATATGTGACAAAACATTTAAATTAATATTTTCTTTAAAAAAGAAAATGATGTGAAGTAGGTGCAATGCTGAACCAGTTGCATACCTTACCTTGTATTAATATGACCATTATTGAAAATTAGAAAGTTTTAATTATAAGGTCAATTCTTAAAATTTACATCACCATATGTTTCAGTTTTGGGAAATGCATATTGCATAGTACAGAATGTTTTAATGATTATTTAAGAAAATGGATTCCTGAGAGATTTGACATTTTGGTATATTATTTATTTGAATTTCACTGCTTCTTAATTTTCCTTGTAATTGGGAAAGTTCTGATAGACTCTATCATACCAGATCTTAAAATCCACAGACTGCTAAAACATGGAAATATGAATGGAGGTATCTAAAAACATAATGTACAGAGTCTGAGCCTTGAAGCTTATATTTCTGAAAATTCCATCGGTGCTTTTACAGTTGTAGAATTTGACTTTTGGGGAAACAGGTTTGGGGGACTAAAGTTGCAAACAAGGATGAGTTCTTATATATTTTTATTTTTTACTAACCCAGAACACTGAAGTAAACTCTAAACAAATAATTTATGAAAATTTTACAGATTTCAAATTAGGTAAGCCTTAAGCAGTGAATTTCTGTTTATTGACCCTAATGACTGAAAATATTTCCTTCCCCCAAAGTTTTGGTGGAGTGGTTATATTCATTTTTTCTTATGCAAATTGAGTAGTTTATGTCTTCTCCTTCCTTCAGGTTCTTACTACCTTTCTGATTTTATGACTCAGGAGTAATGGATGCCTGCTCATTTCTCATTATGGACCCAGAGACAGACTTGGATGTGTGAGCAAGGAAAAAGCTTTGGAAAATCTTCACTTATTCAGTGATTATTTCTGATCCTTTGCTATGCTTTTTAAAACCTAAGGCATGAGCAAGGCTGAGCTCTCTGACTTGGATCAGGGAATCCTTTCCTAATCTAAATTCCCTTCTACATCAGACATAGGAGTCTTATTTCTAAGGCCTGGTTTTAATTTTCTTTCCGAAGCTTGAATTACAAAAACCTCTGCACCTGCTTGGTCATCCACTTTGTCACATATGTGTACATACGTACATACATACATACATACATATGTACATGACAAAGTATATATATATGTATATATATACACACAAATATATATAAATAATCTTTCAGTACCTCATTTTCTAATATGCCTCACTTGAATAACTGAATTGAATCTCTTAGTTGAGGTAGATGCAGTCAGAACTGAATCTGCATGTACACAATTGATTAATGGCCCATTAGCTCGTAAGGAGAGTTTATGGTTCGGAAAGAATGTGTGTATATTTATTGGTATCATAGTAATATATTGAGATGTAAAAGGTGACCCTGATTTTTCAAGTTACAAAAACATTATTACAGAAACAAAACAAAAGGAAAATTTCTCCCATCCAATTTAATCTTACCAAATTAAGCACTTTACTTTTTGTTTTAAGCTGTTTCTTAAGAAATACAGATTTTTCTTTATACCCATGATTTAGATGAATTACCCAGTTATATTGCTCAGTAATGGGCCAAATCACCCTCATCTACTCTGGTTATAGACCCCCAACGTCCTTAGAATATGGTATCATTTTAGAAAGTAGAGGATAAAAAGCGCACCTGTGCTAATAGCAGCTGTGATGGGAGGTTGGTTTGTCTACCAGAAATTCTTGCTATTTCATAGCCCTTCCACCCAAGTTCAATTCAGGGAATAATTGCTGAGCATCATTCATTTGTATTTGAGCACTCTTAGTGGTTTGGGTTGGCCTCAAGTTAGAGTACTGACTGTTGTGGAGGAGGTTAGTCGTATTGCAGGGCACGGTGAGGCAGTGATAAGAATGATATGGAGGGGCTTCCCTGGTGGTGAAGTGGTTAAGAATTCGCCTGCCAATGCAGGGGACATGGGTTCGAGCCCTGGTCCGGGAAGATCCCACATGCCGCAGAGCAACTAAGCCCATGCGCCGCAACTACTGAGCCTGTGCTCTAGAGCCCACGAGCCACAACTACTGAAGCCCGTGCGCCTAGAGCCCGTGCTCTGCATCAAGAGAAGCCACTGCAATGAGAAGCCTGCGCACCACAACGAGGAGTAGCTCCTGCTCGCCACAACTAGAGAAAGCCCGCTTGCAGCAACAAAGACCCAACTCAGCCATAAACAAACAAACAAATAAATAAATTTATTTAAAAAAAAACGAATGGTATGGAGTGTTGGGGGAAGGAGGTAAGGTATAAGTCACCCCAGGTGGGCAGAACTCAGCATACACTGACTTCAGTTAATATTTTGAAACATCCCTCTTCTAATCCCCCGAATGTTGACTTGGAAACTATTGGCTTGGAAGATATTTCTTTCAAGAGAAAGTACAGATGTTATAAAACCAAAAAAAAAAAGTACTCATTCATGGCCATAAGCAAATTTTTACCCATGTTACAAGCAAGCAAGAAGGATGAAAAATGTCCACTTCCAGATCTGTTTCTTTTGTTTCATCATCCATGCTCCTGGGTATCTTCAAGGTTCATTCCTACTCCATAAATTCTCAAAGTGTTGATTTCAAAAACCAGAAGAAAGAAAAAGGCAGGGGCCAGATTTAAGGGAATATGGGAATAGAGGGGCTGGTAGGAAGGAAAGCTGGAAAAGCCAGCCCAGGAGTATTAATCCAGTGTTTACACAGTAAGGAGAGTGATTTCTTTATGTGGTTAGTAAATTTTCTATGATGGAGATTTCTGAAAAGAAAGTTCTGAAATTATTTGAAAAGTGGCAGCATACATTAAGTATTAAACTTTTCAAGGAGACAGTTTTGAAGAGCAGCATAGTTTTTGTTTAAGTGTTGACATGCTTATTTAGAAAAGAATTAGTCTTGCTGCAGATCATATTAAATGGTTTAAAATAGCTGATGAGTGGAACAGATGTTGGTTGCAATTCATGATTCCATGATGAAGTGTAGATCTCTTGGTCCAGTTTTCAGTATCAAGTTGAGTTTTCTGTCTTTGATTCTAGCCACCATTTAAGTCAAACACTTTAGGGCTTGTTGAAGTCTCAGAAGTAACAATGTAGAGGGATCAGAGGATGATTATTTTAGTAAAAATAAAAGTTGGTTCATGCATTTAAAGTCAGGTATTATACATGCTATAATATCTGAAAGAAAATTGAAGCTTCTAGTGTTCATGAGATGGCAACTCAAAAAAACAGACTTTACAGCTTTTGAGATATTAATTATACAACAACAGTCTGGCTTGTTGGAAAAGGAAAAGGAAAAAAAAAGTGAGCTGAATAGTCCCAGGTCAGTTTCATTTACCTTTAAGATATTCCTTCCAAAGATAGATCATGGTGTAAATTGAGTGGAAATAGACTGGTGGGAACACTACTTGTAGCTATAGACAGGGCTATGGTGTAAGTAATCAGTTGAAATAAACTGCTCAAAAAACTAAAAGCTTGATTTTTTTTTTTTTTTTAAGGAACAGCTTTGGTTGGAGCACTCAGTAAGATGAAAGGATTAAAATGAAATTCTTATAACATACATCAAGATTACAGGTGTAAATAATCATTAGAAAACGTCCATTTTCATAGGATATCTTCTTTAATAGTTTTACCGTGGATTTTGTTGATTTTTTCTAATCTTTTATCGTTTGCATTCTCTTGTAAATCCTTTCTTGTAATATTTAAAAATTGTTATTAAAAACTAATGAGGATTAATTTTTTAATTAAAATCGCTTTATAGGCAGCTTCCAGGAATATTTTTATTTCTGAAAGCAAGGTATATATAATCAAAGCTTTTTAATAAATAGGTTCATTTTCTTCCTCATATGGGAAATACCCTTTGTTTCATACAGTACCGTGTATTATTTCACACATATTCTTAACAAGTGTTTACCTCAAACTGTTTCTTTTTTAAATACTCAAGTGTATTCATGGACTACTACCCAGAGTTATAAACATAATCACCTTTCAATAGTACATTTATCCTTCACTCATAGGAAGAATAGTTCCTTTTACTGCTGAAGCTCATCAAGTGTTCTTTTTTTTCCTACCCATATGTTTTTAAAGTGATCAGTTATCAGCAACGTTGCCTAAGTGCATTTATAATTCCAGTTATATTTATTTTAGTTACTCCTTCAGTAAATATTTTGGCATGTCTTCTGTTTGTACCTTTCTACAGAAAAGGTAAGTATATTTTCACCTTACATTTTAAAATTTTTCATGGTAGTATGAGAATTATGAAGCATGAAAACATCTAAACGTCAGGATTGCATTATTTTATTTAGAATGTTAGCTTAATGTATAAATTCAGTTGCAAACGCTACTCTCAGGGTTTCTCCTGTGGTTGCTGTAAGTGAGCTGGTTGACTAATAAAATTATCTCTGAAGGACAAAGGTTGTAATCAGACCTAAAGGTTGTAATCAAACTCGATGCTCGGTTATGATGGCAGGGTGCAGATGAATACTTCTCAAAAGAATAATTCCTAAACATTTTCTGATTTTCTTATCAAGGTTTTCTTAGAATGAAAAGCTGCAAAACTGTATAATATCAAATATATTTTAAGGTAGCTTGTGCTTTAAAAGGGTGAAAATTCCAAATCTCAATAAACAGTCAATAAATATTTAACTGAGTATCTACTATACTTCTAGATTTGTGTGGGGACCTTCAAAGACTATTAAGATATGGTTTTCGCCCTTAAGGAAATTTATGGTCCTTTTTAAAAAAAACTTATTTATTTTTAATTTTTAAAAATTCTTTGGCTGTGTTGGGTCTTAGTTGTGGTACGCAGGATCATCGTTGAGACACGCAGGGTTTTTTGTTGCAGCGCTCGGTCTCTTCATTTTGGCGCTCGGGCTTCTGTCTAGTTGCGGCGCACAGGTTTCTATCTAGTTATGGCATGCAGTTTTTTTCTCTCTCTAGTTGTGGTATGCAGTCTCCAGAGCACGTGGGCTCTGTAGTTTGCAGCACACGGGCTCTCTTGTTGAGGTGTGTGGGCTCAGTAGTTGTGGTGTGGGGGCTTAGTTGCTCCGCGCATGTGGGATCCTAGTTCCCCCAATCAGGGATCGAACCTGCGTCCCCTGCATTGGAAGGCAGACTCCTTACCGCTGGACCACCAGGGAAGTCCCTATGGTCATTTTTGAAGAGACAAGGTTAATAGCTATGAAAATTTAAATTCAGGAGTTTTAGAATAACTGATGTGAGGTTCTTGAAAGTGGTAATAATGAAGTTTGAAGTTGTTGCTCATGTGGCTTTGACTTGAGCTTAAATATTAAAGGAAATGATGTAAGATTTGTTCTATTTATTTAGGTAACAGCAGATTGAGTTACTTTTCTGGGACTAATTCAACAATTTTAGGCTAGTCCTAGAATTTTAGGTTCCTAAGAGAATAATCTTCGGTTTAAATTATTTTGTAAGAATGTTTTATAAAAAGGGGATGTCCATCTCAAAATACTTTAATGTTATTTCAAAATACTTTAATGTTATTTCATTTTAAAAAGTAATTTTTAGTATCTTTCCCTTCTGTGTGTATGTATTTTTTTAAAATAGTTTTTTTCTCTTTTAAAATATTTATTCTTCTAGTTTAATTTATTTTATTTTTGGCTACGTTGGGTCTTTGTTGCTGCACTCAGGCTTTCTCTAGTTGTGGCGAGCAGGGGCTGCTCTTCGTTGTGGTTCGTGGGCTTCTCATCGTGGTGACTTCTCTTGCTGTGGAGCATGGGCTCTAGGCTCGCGGGCTTTAGTAGTTGTGGGGCTCAAGCTCAGTAGCTGTGGCGCATGGGCTTAATTGCTGCACAGCATGTGGGATCTTCTCGGACCAGGGCTGGAACCCGTGTCCCCTGCATTGGCAGGCGGATTCTTAAGCACTGCGCCACCGGGGAAGTCCCTGAGTATTCTTTACTTCTCTACCTTTGCTCATGCTTTGCCCTCTGCTCATAATGCCTTTCTCTGACAACTGGGGCTTAACGCCCTCTCGGCCCCTACATCCTACTCTACATTCCCGTGAAACCAGATCACTTGTCATCTCATCTATGAACATGACTTCCAATTTCAGTCATCTTCTGTTTTCCTGTAAGATTTTGTTTGCCCTGCCAGTCATGTTCGGTTATTCACTCATGTGACTCTCCTCTTTCACATTGGTGCTTTTCTTGAGGATAGATGTTAATTACATGTGTATTTGGGATGCCTAGCATAATGTTGGACACATAGTAGATAGTTGTTGGATAAATTATTGAATTACCTAAATTCTCAATGCTCAGAACCAGTGGTTGGTTTTTGATATTTGTATTGTAGATGGTTAAGTTATGTGGTCATCATTTTCATAGATATATCTAGGTTTACAGCTATAAGCCTTCGTCTTTCTCTATTTTCAGTAATAAAGAAGCTCAGGGCTAATGGTGATTCATTTAACATGAGCTGATGAAAGTCATGAGCTTATTTAGTCTTATAAATCAGACAGAATTCATCAGAATTTACTGAAATATTAACCTTTAAACACTAGCTTTTTTTTTACAGAAAGTTTATATATAGTTTTTATAATTCTAAATTGAGATGTAATTTTTTAATTCATTCATTTAGCAAATATTTATTGAATGTCTTCTCAACTCTAGGCCCTCAGGTAGGCTTCGGAGATACAGTAGTGAGCAAGAAACACATAAGTTCATGGAGCTTCATTTAAAAACAAAAAGAATAAAGGTAAAGCATGAATATGCTGAATAATTCAAAATTTTAAACTTCTTTGGTTGATATAACTAAATTAGTTAAATTTAATTTAGATAATCACATTTTATATGTCTAATTTAGTTAAAATGTTATAATCAAGGTTTAGAATCCTTATGCTTTTAAAAATACAGGTAACTTGGAAATTTCTATTGATTTTGATGGTGATTACATTTAATACAGATGTAATTATGTATTTACAGAAAATCTATAATTAGCATCTTGAATTGGAGCTGGTTCACCTTACAGTGACTTAATAACTATCTGCTTCATTTACTTGTCTTTTTTTAAACTACTTTATTGGAGTATAATTGCTTTACATTGTTGTGTTTCTGCTGTATAACAGAGTGAATCAGCGATACATATACATATATCCCCATATCCCCTCCCTCCCACCCTCCCTATCCCACCCCTCTAGGTGGTTACAAAGCAACGAGCTGATCTCCCTGTGCAATGTGACTGCTTCCCACTAGCTATCTCTTTTACATTTGGTAGTGTATATATGTCAGTGCCACTCTCTCACTTCGTCCCAGCTTTCACTTCCCACTCCCCGTGTGCTCAAGTGCATTCTCTACATCTGCGTCTTTATTCCTGTCCTACCCCTAGGTTCTTCAGAACCTTTTTTTTTTTTTTAGATTCCATATATATGTGTTAGCATAGGGTATTTGTTTCTCTCTTTCTGACTTCACTCTGTATGACAGACTCTAGGTTCATCCACCTCACTATAAATAACTCAATTTTGTTTCTTTTTATGGCTGAGTAATATTCCATTGTATATATGAGCCACATCTTCTTTATCCATTCATCTGTCGATGGACACTTGGGTTGCTTCCATGTCCTAGCTATTGTAAATAGAGCTGCAATGAACACTGTGGTACATGACTCTTTTTGAATTATGGTTTTCTCAGGGTCTATGCCCAGTAGTGGGATTTCTGGGTCATATGGTAGTTCTATTTTTAGTTTTTTAAGGAACCTCCATACTGTTCTCCATAGTGGCTGTATCGATTTACATTCCCACCAACAATGCAAGAGGGTTTCCTTTTCTTCACACCCTCTCCAGCATTTATTGTTTGTAGATTTATTTATTTATTTATTTATTTATTTATTTATTTATTTTTGCGGTACGTGGGCCTCTCACTGTTGTGGCCTCTCCCGTTGTGGAGCACAGGCTCCAGACACGCAGGCTCAGCGGCCATGGCTCACGGGCCCAGCCGCTCTGCGGCATGTGGGATCTTCCCGGACTGGGGCACGAACCCGTGTCCCCTGCATTGGCAGGCGGACTCTCAACCACTGCGCCACCAGGGAAGCCCTGTTTGTAGATTTTTTGATGATGGCCATTCTGACTGGTGTGAGGTGATACCTCACTGTAGTTTTGATTTGCATTTCTCTGATGATTACTCATGTTGAGATCCTTTCATGTGTTTCTTGACAATTTGTATATCTTCTTGGGAGAAATGTCTATTTAGGTCTTCTATCCATTTTTGGATTGGGTTGTTTGTTTTTTTTGATATTGAGCTGCATGAGCTGCTTGTATATTTTGGAGATTAATCCTTTGTCAGTTGCTTCCTTTGTAAATACTTTCTCCCATTGTGAGTGTTGTCTTTTCGTCTTATGGTTTCCTTTGCTGACCAAAGCTTTTAAGTTTCATTAGGTCCCATTTGTTTATTTTTGTTTTTATTTCCATTTCTCTAGGAGATGGGTCAAAAAGGATCTTGCTGTGATTTATGTCATGGAGTGTTCTGCCTATGTTTTCCTCTAAGAGTTTGATAGTGTCTGGCCTTACATTTAGGTCTTTAATCCATTTTGAGTTTATTTTTGTGTATGGTGTTAGGGAGTGTTCTAATTTCATTCTTCTACTTGTAGCTGTCCAGTTTTCCCAGCACCAGTTATTGAAGAGGCTGTCTTATCTCCATTGTATATTCTTGCCTCCTTTATCAAAAATAAGGTGACCATTTGAGCGTGGGTTTATCTCTGGGCTTTCTATCCTGTTCCATTGATCTATATTTCTGTTTTTGTGCCAGTACCATACTATCTTGATTACTGTACCTTGGTAGTATAGTCTGAAGTCAGGGAGTGTGATTCCTCCAGCTCCGTTTTTCTTTCTCAAGATTGCTTTGGCTATTGTGTTTCCATACAAATTGTGAAATTTTTTGTTCTACTTCTGTGAAAAATTCCATTGGTAATTTGATAGGGATTGCATTGAATCTGTAGATTGCTTTGGGTAGTATAGTCATTTTCACCATGTTGATTCTTCCAATCCAAGAACATGGTACATCTCTCCATCTGTTTGTATCATCTTCAGTTTCTTTCATCAGTGTCTTATAGTTTTCTGCATACAGGTTTTTTGTCTCCTTAGGTAGGTTTATTCCTAGGTATTTTATTCTTTTTATTGCAGTGGTAAATGGGAGTGTTTCCTTAATTTCTCTTTCACATTTTTCATCATTAGTGTATTGGAATGCAAGAGATTTCTGTGCATTAATTTTGTACCCTGCTACTTTACCAAATTCATTGATTAGCTCTAGTAGTTTTTGGTAGCATCTTTAGGATTCTCTGTGTATACGATCATGTCATCTGCAAACAGTGACAGTTTTACTTCTTTTCTGATTTGTATTCCTTTTATTTCTTTTTCTTCTCTGATTGCTGTGGCTAAAACTTCCAAAACTATGTGGAATAATAGCAGTGAGAGTGGGCAACCTTGTCTTGTTCCTGATCTTAGTGGAAATGGTTTCAGTTTTTCACCTTTGAGAACGATGTTGGCTGTGGGTTTGTCATATATGGCCTTTATTATGTTGAGGTAAGTTCCCTCTATGCCTACTTTCTGGAGAGTTTTTATCATAAATGGGTGCTGAATTTTGTCAAAAGCTTTTTCTGCATCTATTGAGATGGTCATATAGTTTTTATCCTTCAATTTGTTAATATGGTGTGTTATCACATTGATTGATTTGCATATATTGAAGAATCCTTGCATTCCTGGGATAAACCCCACTTGATCATGGTGTATGATCCTTTTAATGTGCTTCTGGACTCTGTTTGCTAGTATTTTGTTGAGGATTTTTACATCTATGTTCATCAGTGATGTTGGCCTGTAGTTTTCTTTTTTTGAGACATCTTTCTCTGGTTTTGGTGTCAGGGTGATGGTGGGCTCGTAGAATGAGTTTGGGAGTGTTCCTTCCTCTGCTATATTTTGGAAGAGTTTGAGAAGGATAGGTGTTAACTCTTCTCTAAGTGTTTGATAGAATTTGTGTGTGAAGCCATCTGGTCCTGGACTTTTGTTTGTTGGAAGGTTTTTAATCACAGTCTCAATTTCAGTGCTTGTGATTGGTCTGTTTATATTTCTTCCTGGTTCAGTCTCAGAAGGTTGTGCTTTTCTAAGAATTTGTCCATTTGTTGCAGGTTGTCCATTTTATTGGTATATAGCTGCCTGTAGTAATATCTCATGATCCTTTGTATTTCTGCAGTGTCAGTTGTTACTTCTCCTTTTTCATTTCTAATTCTGTTGATTTGAGTCTTCTCACTTTTTTTCTTGATGAGTCTGGCTAATGGTTTATCAATTTTGTTTATATTCTCAAAGAACCAGCTTTTAGTTTTATTGATCTTTGATATTGTTTTCTTCATTTCTTTTTCATTTATTTCTGATCTGATCTTTATGATTTCTTTCCTTCTGCTAAGTTTGGGGTTTTTTTGGTTCTTCTTTCTCTAATTGCTTTAGGCATAAGGTTAGGTTGTTTATTTGTGCTTTTTCTTGTTTCTTGAGGTAGAATTGTATTGCTCTGAACTTCCCTCTTAGAACTGCTTTTGCTGCATCCCATAGGTTTTGCACTGTCGTGTTTTCATTGTCACTTGTTTCTAGGTATTTTTTGATTTACTCTTTGATTTCATCAGTGATCTTTTGGTTATTTAGTAGCGTATTATTTAGCCTCCACGTGTTTGTATTTTTTACTGTTTTTTCACTGTAATTGATATCTAGTCTCATAGCGTTGTGGACGGAAAAGATACTTGATACAATTTTAATTTTCTTAAATTTACCAAGGCTTGGTTTGTGATCCAAGATATGACCTATCCTGGAGAATGTTCCATGAGCACTTGAGAAGAAAGTGTATTCTGTTGTTTTGGGATGGAATGTCCTATAAATATCAATTAAGTCCATCTTGTTTAATGAGTCATTTAAAGCATGTTTCTTTATTTATTTTCATTTTGGTTGATCTGTCCATTGGTGAAAATGGGGTATTAACGTCCCGTACTATTATTGGGTTACTGTTGATTTCCCCTTTTATGGCTGTTAGCGTTTATCTTATGTATTGAGGTACTCGTATGTTTGGTACATAAATATTTACAGTTGTTTTGTCTTCTTCTTGGATTGATCCCTTGATCATTATGTAGTGTCCTTCTTTGTCTTTCGTAACAGGCTTTATTTTAAAGCCTATTTTGTCCGATACAAGAATTGCTACTCCAGCTTTCTTTTGATTTCCATTTGTGTAGAATATATTTTTCCATCCCCTCGCTTTCAGTTTGTATGTGTCCTTAGGTCTGAAGTGGGTTTCTTGTAGACAGCGTATATACAGGTATTGTTTTGGTATCCATTCAGTCAGTCTGTGTCTTTTGGTTGGAGCATTAAACCACTTACATTTAAGGTAATTTTCGATATGTATGTTCCTGTTGCCATTTTCTTAATTGTTTTGTGTTTGTTATTGTAGGTCTTTTCCTTGTCTTGTGTTTTCCTGCCTAGAGAAGTTCCTTTAGGATTTGTTGTAAAGCTCCTTTGGTGGTGCTGAGTTCTTTTAGCTTTTGGTTGTCTGTAAAGGTTTTAATTTCTCCGTCGAATCTGAGTGAGATCCTTGCTGGATAGAGTAATGTTGGTTGTAGGTTTTTCTCTTTCATCACTTTAAATATATCCTGCCACTCCCTTCTGGCTTGCAGAGTCTCTACTGAAAGAGCAGCTGTTAACCTTATGGGGATTCCCTTGTATGTTATTTGTTGCTTTTCCCTTGCTGCTTTTTATATTTTTGTTTGTATTTAATTTTTAATAGTTTTATTAATATGTGTCTTGGAGTGTTTCTTCTTGAATTTATCCTGTATGGGGCTGTCTGTGCTTCCTGGACTTGACTATTTCCTTTCCCATATTAGGGAAGTTTTCAACTGTAATCTCTTCAAATATTTTCTCAGTCCCTTTCTTCTTCTCTTCTTGTTCTGGGACCTCTGTAATTCGAATGTTGGTGCATTTAATGTTGTCCCTGAGGTCTCTGAGACTGTCCTGAATTCTTTTTATTTTTTTTTCTTTATTCTGCTCTGTGGTAGTTATTTCCACTATTTCGTCTTCCAGGTCTCTTATTTGTTCTTCTGCCTCAGTTATTCTGCTATTGATGCCTTCTAGAGAATTTTAAATTTCATTTATTGTGTTGTTCATCATTGTTTGTTTGTTCTTTTCTTCTTCTAGGTCCTTGTTAAACATTTCTTGTATTTTCTCCTTTCTATTTCCAAGATTTTGGATCATCTTTACTGTCATTACTCTGAATTCTTTTTCATGTAGACTGCCTATTTCCTCTTCATTTGTTTGGTCTGGTTTTTACCTTGCTCCTTCATCTGCTGTGTACTTCTCTGTCTTCTCATTTTGCTTAACTTACAGTGTTTGGGGTCTCCTTTTCACAGGCTGCAGGTTCGTAGTTCCCATTGTTTTTGGTGTCTTCCCCCAGTGGGTAAGGTTGGTTCACTGGGTTGTGTAGGCTTCCTGGTGGAGGGGACTGATGCCTGTGTTCTGCTGGATGAGGCTGGATCTTGTCTTTCTGGTGGGCAGGTTTGCGTCCAGTGGTGTGTTTTGGGGTGTCTGTGAACTTCTTATGATTTTAGGCAGCCTCTGTGCTAATGGGTGGGTTGTTTTCCTGCCTTGCTGTTTGTTTGGCTTGGGGTGTCCAAAACTGGAGCTTGCTGGTCGTTGAGTGGCGCTGGGTCTTAGGGTTGAGATGGGAGATCTCTGGGAGAGCTCTGTCCGATTGATATTACATGGGGCCAGGAGGTCTCTGGTGATCCAGTGTCCTGAACTCGGCTCTCTCACCTCAGAGGCTAAGGGCTGACACCCGGCTGGAGCACCAAGACGGTTTTGGGAAGTCTGAGATCTTCTGTCAGCGATCAGTAGGTGTTCTGTAGGAGTTGTTCCATATGTAGATGTATTTTTGATGTATTTGTGGGGAGGAAGGTGATCTCCACGTCTTACTCCTGTGCCATCTTGAAGTTCTTCTGCTTCATTTACTTTTGTAAATAGTAAAGTCGGGACTTTCCTGGTGGCGCAGTGGTTAAGAATCCGCCTGCCAATGTAGGGGATACGGGTTTGAGCGCTGGTGCAGGAAGATCTCACATGCCGTGGAGGAAGTAAGCCCATGTGTCACAACTACTGAACCTGTGCTGTAGAGCCCGCTAGTCACAACTACTGAGCCCGCATGCCACCAGTACTGAAGTCTGTGTGCCTAGAACCCATGCTCTGCAGTAAGAGAAGTCACCGCAATGAGAAACCCACGCACCATGAGGAAGAGTAGCCCCCACTCACCACAAGTAAAGAAAGCCCGCGTGCAGCAACAAAGACTCAATGCAGCAATCAATCAATCAATACATTAATATAATAGCTAAGTCTTTGTGTTTCAAATAAACTTTCAAAATTCACCTCAGTAAATATTAAAATACCTTATTCCTTTAAATGGTATATTACATTTTTAAAGGAAAAAATTCACATTCTACCCCTTGATTATGTGGAACATGCTTTAATGTTTCAAGGATGAAAAATGCATTTTCTGTAGAAAACAGATGAAATGGATTCTTGTTGACTCATGATTTAAATTGAGTCAGTTCAAGACAAATTGTGACGGGGCTTCCCTGGTGGCGCAGTGGTTGAGAGTCCGCCTGCCTGGCGGCTGGGCCCGTGATCCATGGCCGCTGAGCCTGTGCATCCGGAGCCTGTGCTCCGCAATGGGAGAGGGGGCAACAGTGAGAGGCCCGTGTACCGCAAAACAAAAACAAAAACAAAAACAAATTGTGACGAGTAAAGAGTTGCTCTTCTATTCCAAGAAGTAATGACTAACTGAAAAGTTATTTACATTCTATCTTACAATACATTATCTGAGTTTCTTGCCATATATATGCATTCTGAATGATCTTTGGGGTAGACAATAGGTATGTGGTAGGTGTTAGAAAGTCGGGGATTAAGATATGTAACAACTCTGCAAATAAGTTATTATATAAAGTGACTATGTAGAGTGACTGTGTAGAATATCAAGGTTAAATGACATATTTGAAAGCAAACTCAAAAAAAACATTGTTATTAATGCAAGGTTGTTATTATTAGAGATGGTATTTTCTATTTTATTGAGAATATGGGACAGTTTTAAGATTCAAAATTTCTGGCTTGAATATTTTTGTGAACTGTAATATATATTGAGTCCCTTCTGTTAACCTCTCTCCCTCCTAGTCACTCTTTGGCTGTTAATGCTGCCTGTAGTCCAGGGTAACACTTTCTTGGCAAAAGGAAGGTTAACAATCCTTAAACAAAGGAGTTAAAGACATGAACCTCATTGTAGCTGCCCCTCCCTCCCACCCTCTGTTCCTCCTTTCATTCCTTTATTCCTTCTGAATTTATAGAAGATTATTGTTAGTGAAAGCTGTAGAGGGAAAACAGATAATAATATAAACTTTATTTTTTTAATATAGAAGTTTACTCCATAGTTTCTTAACCCCAGACCTTGAGATTGGATTTGTTTTAGAATACATAATTTCTTGAATTTTAAAAACTTGAGTTAGTGATATGTACTGTATATTGTATAACATTCCCCAGAGTGATCTGTGGTAGAACCCTGTAATCATATAGGGCAGTATTTTTGAATTGAAACGTATTAACATACACATTGAGTGGGATAAATGAGGACTATAATTATCCTTGTTTCAGTCCAGGTCATGTTTTACCAATAAATAAGTTATGTAAATTTTGGTTTTCAGAATGTTTTGGATTTTAGAATCTTTTGATAAGGGATTATGGACTTCTCCCTCTTTGTTTTAATGTTCCCAAAGGTCTGTAGAAACTATTCCTGTGAAGAGAGGAAGACCTTTTTTTTATCTTCATGAACCATATGTATGCCTGGTTGAGATAATGTGTATATATAAAAACACATTTATACAATATACATATGTGTACATATACATATATACAAATTTAGGGGAGCACGTGCATGTTGTGTTTGTGTGTGTGGCACAGAGAGAGAGAGAGAGAGAGAGAGAGGAAGGTGAGTGGGGGGAGGGAGAGGGAGAGAAGTGTGTGTTTGTGGATGGTAGGGACAGGGTAGGGATGGGGAGGGGGGAGTCATGATCTGGGTCTGTGTAGCTGTTTCACCCTTGTGCTAGCTCGGATTTGGTTACTAACATGGTGTGAAATAAAACCTTAGTTGCAGTTTCACAGCTTTGTTAGCACTTAAGCTTATCACTAACAAATTCTCTTGACAGAGATAAAACCTAGAAATTCTGTGTAAAATTACAATCAGAATGTTCTGTGTGCCATACAAAATAACAGTAAAAATTTTTACAGTCAAAACGGAGTATGACTTAAACTACTTCTTACTAATCCTAAAGGAGTATGGTGTTTTATAGTCACCCAAAGAAGCAGTTTTATTTTGCCTATTTAATAATTAGTGAGTAGACTGTGGTTCAAGACAGGAAGTGAAGAATGCCTGAGCCAGTTGGAGTGGTAATAGTAATTTAGGTAAGCAGAAACTAATGTTCCGAATTGGAAATAGACCAGGGCATTGGGGATTAACACCATCCCATTATGAAAAGTCTCATGAGATCTCAGATGACCTCAAGAGGCCTGCACTTTTGTTTATAATTGTTTATAAGAACCTTTGTAAGATTGTTCTAAGAGACTATGAAAAATACTCAGGCTATAATATTGCTTACCAGTAAATGTGGTAGAAATTACCTTTCTTTCTATTCAGTTGTAGAGCAACTTATTTTAGGCCCTGAATCAGTCAGATGAAATGAACTCTTGGGTTGAAATGCTATATTTCTTTTTAAATATCAAAACCTTTAGTATTTCTTAAGTTTAAGGCCCCTAACCTTTACAAACATTACTGTATGAGAAGATAAACTTTCATACCCTTCCAGTACTTTTCTCCAATCTCTGTGTTCTTTGCTGACAACAGCAATTGTATGTACTTTGTGAGGTCAATAAATGCTGATTTCTGCAAGAAAAAAGCTCTTAGGAAGTGAGCTTAGTTGTGAAGGGGAAGCACAAAGATTGAGGTAATTGAATGAGAAGTCTTGCAAAGGATTATTTAAAAGTGTGAGTCAGAAGCCAAATTAATATTACTTCCCTTGGGTCTCCCAATCTTCATGTGTATATCATGATTTATTTTGGCTTACCTGGTTAGTTTATACAGATATGTGGATGGTAGTGAAGTGGCATTATCAAATTCTCTTCTTTTTCATACCCAAAGCTGAATATGTATGCTTGTAACTGTAGTTCTTGTTTTCATAAAAAGCGTACTAATAAATTTAAAGCCATGTAATTTAAGGCTATAAAATAGATGGCATTTAGTGAAGAAAGGTTGACCTTATAGTGTATCTTTATTTACCCCATGATTCCTACTTAATTGAAATCTACTTTTTTATGATTCCTTTTAGGATACCAAGGCTTATGAATTCTACTGTAAACTGCTTAATTCTGAATAATTATTTTTCCTATTTAAATGGGGAGCTAAATGCCCAAAAGGTATTTCCTGTAGTTTTTCTTAAATGACAGAATTTAGAAGTTATTATGTAGAAAAACCAACTAGACCAACTATGAGGTAGAGGGAATTTTAGTTATGAGGTTTTCATTGTTTATTAAATTAAACTGTGTGGTTTGGAGAGTGGGCAGAAAGGGAAGAGGAACATTTTGAAATTATGCCTTACAGGTTTCAATATTTTGTCAGCTTTTTGTGATGCTATAGATGACTGTAATTTGAAACTTGAAATCTGAAAGGTTTGTGGATTAGATGATTCACATACTGTTGGGTTTTCCACATGGCTTAAATTCTTTATAGAAACAGTTTTACAGACACATAGCATGAGGACAGGATCATATTTATTCTATAGGATTTGAAAACCAGTGACCTATGTTCTAAGAAGATCAAAGTCTGGTTTTATTCAACATTGTAAAAAAATTGCCTTATATGCCTTATATTATTGCTTACATTTCAGTTTTTTGATGTGTGTATTATCAATGTTGACTCAAATTAACTGAAAGTGTCGACAGAATCACAGGAAAAAATTTGAAATCATGTTGTAAATAAAATTTAAATACTACTTTTAAAAATAAAACTATACGCTTACAGACTTTTATGTATGATCTGTGTTTCCATGAGGAAATGTTGATTAAGTACTTTCCATTTTGGTATTACAGTATGTCCTGTTGTAAGTTGCTGACTGTGGAAAAATCTTTTAAGTCAAAAAAGCTGCTCAGCTTAAACCCCTAGATTTACTATGGCAGAAACCAGAAATAGAAATCTACCAGCAATTTTATAATCTATTGAATTCCTGTACATCTTTTAGAGTAAGTTAGTTTTAAAAGAAGTTGTTGACTGTAGAACTGAAGTACATTTGTATATCCTTGTACACAAAGGATCTTACTTGATTTATTAAATACATGTCTGCAGTTTTTTCAAAAAAGGAAGCCCTAGCCTAGAGTGACAGAATTTTCTCTGTTTAGTATACTTGTGAGAGATGTTGTTAACCTATAAAATAAACTAATTAAATATGATTCTGACAAAACTTGTTTATATGTAATATTTAGCAGGATAGATTTATTTTGGATGAAGCAAAAAGTCTTCAAAATCTATTTTCTGTTAAATGAGTAGCTTATCTTTGTATTTTTTGAGGGTATTTGACTATCCTTGATAACAGAAAAAAGAATCTGGATTTGTAATATTAGTCTACCTAAGTAAGACAAGTTTTTTGAGGATACTTGAATTTTGATGTCTGCTTACAAAGTGCAGTAATTCAGTGTTAAGTGAGATTAAGTCTGCTGTTAAATTATTCCTAGTAGGGGCTGTAGAGTGTGGTTTTGTCTTATGAATAAATGTTTTAAGTTTCTTGTTTAGTGCTTGCTTCTGTTATTAAGAGAAGAGGAAGACAAGGACAGCTTCATGTAACTGCCGTTTTACATGAAGTTAAGACTCTTGTCAGTGTTAAGTAGCTGTGGAATCTTTATTTCTTTGTAGTAGTTTTGGTGCATGGCGTGATCAATAATTTTTACTTTCAAAAAGCTGTTATTTTTTAAAAAAACAAAAACAAAAAAGGGCTTCCCTGGTGGCGCAGTGGTTGAGAGTCCACCTGCCGATGCAGGGGACACGGGTTCGTGCCCTGGTCTGGGAGGAGCCCACATCCCGCGGAGCGGCTGGGCCCGTGATCCATGGCCGCTGGGCCTGCGTGTCCGGAGCCTGTGCTCCGTGGCGGGAGAGGCCATGGCGGTGAGAGGCCCGCGTACTGCAAAAACAAAAAACCAAAACCAAAAGCAAAAAGCTGTTATTGTTACATTTTAATGATTCAATTTATTTACCAATTAACATTGTACCAAAAGGGAATAGAAATGTGGGTGGCACTTGGGAAAAAAAGCTGTTGTTTGTAGTCTGATAATGTGCTATTTTAAGTTTATGCTTTGGGAGAATTAAATTTGGACTTTGACATCATTCAGAAGTAAGACTTAGATGCATTTTCAAGAAAAACCCAGGAAATAAACTAGCGTGAAGGCTGGTTTTTGTTTCAGAACACAGTGAAGATGTGACTTTTAAAACGCCTTCTAGGGTCTTCCCTGGTGGTGCAGTGGTTGAGAGTACGCCTGCCGATGCAGGGGACACGGGTTCGTGCCCCGGTCCGGGAAGATCCCACATGCCGCGGAGCAGCTGGGCCCGTGAGCCATGGCCGCTGAGCCTGCGTGTCTGGAGCCTGTGCTTCGCAACGGGAGAGGCCACAACAGTGAGAGGTCCGCGTACTGCAAAAAAAAAAAAAAAAAAAGCCTTCTAACCATTCAAAGTAAACCTCTCATTTACCAAGTTAGAGTTAAATTGTTCACAGTGACATATATATTACTATGTCGTCTTATGTTTACAAAGTTAATGATGTGCTTCAAAATAACAGCTAAAACATATAAGCAATAATTATTGAACAAGGAAATTAAAATACTATTCATGAATACAGTGAAGATTGTTCATTGTACCTTAGTGTTAGCAGAATATTTTAATAGCAACGTTTTATTTTCTATCAGTAAAAGTATACTTTTGTTTGAACTGTTAAGACGAAATTATTCTGTCCAGCATGACTTTAAATGTTAATGCTATAGTTACAGAGAGCATGTGGAGTGTGCATAGAATGTACTTGGGCTTTTAATCACCATTTTTAAAATGTTTTGAAAGATACGTTAAAGCTAACATGAATATAGTAGACAATTAATATTTGAATTGAACTTCAAATTGTATTAAGATCTTGTAGTGTGCCTGAACATTAATTACAAAGTAGTGACTGAGAGTTCAGACCAACAACTCTGACTTTTGATAAGCAGAACAGAGGAGCTTCTTTATGTATGGTGAAAGATGTAAAAACATCATTTTACTTCTTAACAGTTTGACTAATAGATATTGGTGAATACCAAAGTGTTACTGAACCTGTATGTACATAACCACATGACTACAATTCAAGTCACTGATACCTTTGTTCTATACGTTCTCGTAAAAGTACAGTGTAATCTTTTTTTTTTTTTTGCGGTACGCGGGCCTCTCACTGTTGTGGCCTCTCCCGTTGCAGAGCACAGGCTCCGGACATGCAGGCTCAGCGGCCATGGCTCACGGGTCCAGGCGCTCCATGGCATGTGGGATCTCCCCAGACCGGGGCACGAACCCGTGTCCCCTGCATTGGCAGGCGGACTCTCAACCACTGCACCACCAGGGAAGCCCCACTGTAATCTTTTAAAACTAATTCCTGGTTCTAACAAATATATGCTCACTTAAGAAAATTTGGAAAGTAAAGAAAAAAAGGTTAAAGTAACATTTACAAAGATATGTTAACTATATTTTGACATTTTTATGTTGATTTTCTTTGTGCTCTTTCTCATGTGTATCTATATTATACATGTTTATACCAACATTTAAATTGGGACCATACTGCTTCTGTAATGGTATTAGACTTTAACATTGGAAATATTGGTTCTTTTTTTTTTTTTTTTTTTTCGGTGCGTGGGCCTCTCACTGCTGTGGCCCCTCCCGTTGCGGAGCACAGGCTCCGGATGCGCAGGCTCAGCGGCCATGGCTCACGGGCCCAGCCACTCCGCGGCATGCGGGATCCTCCCGGACCAGGGCACGAACCCGCCTCCCCCGCATCAGCAGGCGGACTCTCAACCACCACGCCACCAGGGAAGCCCGGAAATATTGGTTCTTTATAATCATATTTACATGCTATAGCTAGAATTTATAGGGGAACATAGTTTTTGCTTTAGAGAAGAGGTCAGTAAGTTTTTTCTGAAAGGGCCAAATAGTAAAATATTTTGGGCTTGGCAGTCCAAGAACAAAATTCAGGATAGAATACAGATTCTCATAACCATTTAAACTGTAACCATTAAAAAATTTCAAAACCATTCTTAACTTGTGGGACTTAAAAAAATAGACAGCTCTCTGGATTTTACCCATCAGATGTAGTTTGCCATACTCTGCTTTAGAAGATTATTTGCTTGTATTTTATTTATATTTTACAATGTGTATGTGTCTAACTCTTTCTTTAACAGTTCTTGACATTACTACCTCAAAGGCACTGAGCCGGCCACTGTGTTAAAACCCAAGGACCCAGATTGTAATTCTAGTCTTAATTGCTGCAGGAATCAGTTTGCTGGTTCCTAGAGGGAATGCTAACTTTGACTTAGTAAGTTATGGTACTTGCTGTCTCTGTAGTAGAAAAACTGGCTGAGCTTACAAGTGAAGATAATTCAGCCTTTACAGGAAATAGGAAAGTGTTATACTTGGGTCTGATTCTAGGAGATGAGGATATTGTGTAGGAGGTGTGAGACCTACCTGGAGGTGTTATTTAGTCTTAAAATGTCAAGGCTGCCCTCCCAAATCTAGTTCTCCTTGACCTGGCTGTGTTCCCTTTTTAGTATCCATTTTTCTAACTTCAGAGACAGAACTAAATAATCATGTATGGATGTTAGTATATTATATGGATGTTATATTATTAAGTTATTATATATGAACGTAAAGGAGTAAAGATGGAAAAGATAGAAAAAATAAAGAAGCTAAAAATAAACGTCAAAAAGCACTTTTTCTTGTCTTAGGATAAAGATTGTATCTTAAAATGTATCCGGAAGGGAAAAACTGCTGTTGGTATTGCAATGATACTGTTTATTGTTAAGCATAGTTTTTTGTGCATGTGTGTAAATATTATAGTTTTCTATTTTCATTTTATGTGCAAAGCTTTTCCAGTTAACGCTTGTCTGTTGGTTGTTATTTATGATGTCGTCAATGAAAGAAAATGTGTTTGGAGCAGAACAGTAGATTTTAAAATAAGAATTCATGCTGTTATTTCAAGCTGTATCCCTAGTGATATGATACAAAAGCCAGTGTTCTGCTTCTTTTCTTGGGGCATATTTACAGACTTACTTACAGACTCATAGTTATTGGACAATTGTAAACTGAAGCTTTATTCAAACAAAGCTTTGTTATTAAGATGATTTTCCTTTATGGTGCTTGTATTTGGCGGGAACATTTAGAGGGATAGGGTGCTTGTATTTTTATTTGCCCTTCTAACCAGCAGTTTAAATACTGAATCCACACATTTGAGTGGTAAATCCTAGATTGCATTTCATAGCTTCTGTTGCCTGTAATATTGGAAGTACTTGTTTTAATAAGAAAGGAGTGATAATTAGTTTCTAACATGGAGGGGTTTGCTGTTTTTAATACTGCTGTACTTGTCTGTTGGCCTGTAACATCGTTCCTGCAGAACTTGGAGCAGAGGTACTATGTGTTTCAGTGGGCCAATGTGTTCTGCTTGGAGTATGTTTTGGAATATTGCCAAACTTTTAAGACTTTATTAACAACTTTGACCAGAACACCTAAATTAAAAATTTCTTATAATTCTTTAGATTTGTTAACTGAATTCTCAGGTGTTTGCTTTAATTTCCCAGGCCCCTTATATGGAACTAGGTCATGGAATGAAATAGGATATTCCTGACCCACCATCTCACTCACTAAAGTTGTTTTTCTATTAATGGTAAAGGATTTGTACTGACTTATGCGACCGTCCTTCCCTGATTCCTTTGCCTTTTTTCTCTCTTCTGCCTTCATCAGTCCTCCCTTCCCATTCAGTGAGTAGTGTCTTACACTGGACAAAATTAAATGGTTGACCAGATCTAGGGACATAGGAAAAAGCTGAATATTAAACTTGCATAGAAAAGGATTAAACTTGTGACCTTATGTTATCTTCCATGTGATTTTAATTGCTACATTATAATGTCTTAATTTATTCAATTCAAAATTTTAAGTGGTTAACAATAAAGTATGGGCTTGTTTAAAGTTTGAAGGAATTAAGATCTCATTAGTGTGCGTTATGAAAAATGTCTTCTTCAGTCTGTGGGTATAGAAACCTGCCTACTGCTTGAATGATGATGGTCTAAAAATTTAAAACACATTTAGGGTTAATAAGTTTTTATGGCAAAGTATTTAATATTTTTTAAAGAAATGAAAAGCACAACTAATTTTTGTGTACATTAATTCCTTTGAAATGCTCTTGCCAGAACCACGAAGTTGAATCTCATATGAATAAATAACTGTATTATGGTGCTCTTTTTAAATTTATCATCATTGACCAATACATGTACAAAACTGTCTTATAACACTTGGAGTAGAGATAAAGTAAGTTGGTTAAAACAAATCAACAGAGAAGTTTTTAGATTATTATAGAGACAGACACCTTTGTTTTGTGATTCCTTTGATACTTTTTTAAAAAATTGCCCTCCTTAAACTTTAAGTCTTGCTCTGAAATCCAAGCCCACTTAAATTTTGTTGCCATACGCTTTCTGCTTTTGATCTTTTTTGTTGTTTTTTAAAACTAAATTTTAAAACTTCTCAGTCAGCAGCCAGTTTGGAAGAGTTTAAGGGTCACTCTTTTGAAAGAAGATATGTCCTTAATGATTTTAACTTGAGTCTGCTATTGAAAGTTATTTAACATTTCCTTGAATGATGACTCTTAATTAGTCAGCTGTAAATGGATCACCCACATAAATACCTGGTGATGTGCCCATTATGTCATTGTGATTTCTGTAAAGAGTAAGGAAGCAGAGTCCTTTTTTTTTTAGTTTTTAAAACATTTTATTTTGAAAAATTCCCCCCACAGGAAGATATGAAGTTGGATGAGCTGCATCACTTAGATTTAATTCTAAATATCACATTATGCTTTTATCATTTTAATTATTTCAATATTTTTATAATTAAATATAGTCTGATTATATTTAATAACATTACAGACACCATAACATTTAATATTTTTAATATTTTTTTCTTTCAGTTTTATTTAGATATTATTGACATACAGCACTGTATAAGTTTAAGGTGTACGGCATAATGACTTGACTGGCATATATTGTGAAATGATTACCACAGTAAATTTAGTTAACATCCATTATCTCATGTAGATACAAAATATAAGAAAAAAAATGGTTTTTCCTTGTGATGAGAACTTTTAGGATTTACACTCTTAGCAACTTTGATATACCATAAGCAGTGTTAATTATAGTTATCATGCTGTACATCACATCTACAGTACTTATTTATCTACCGGTAAGTTTGTACCTTTTGGCCACCTTCATCCTATCTCCTCACACCTCTGGGAACCACAAATCTGATCTCTTTTTCTATGAGCTTGTTTGTTTTTTAGATTATAATGTAAGTGAGATCATACAGTATTTGTTGTTCTCTGACTTATTTGATTTAGCACAAGGCCTTCAAGGTCTATCTTTGTTGTTGCAAAGGGCAGGATTTCCTTCTTTTTTATGGTGAATAGTGTTCCATTGTGTACATGTATCACATTTTCTTTATCTGTTTATCTGATGGACGCTTAGGTTGTTTTCATGTCTTGACTATTGTAAATAATGCTGCAGTGAATATGGAGGTACAGATAACTCTTCAACATGGTGATTTGGTTTCCTTCAGATGTATGCACAGAAGTGGACTTCATATATCATATGGTGGTTCTATTTTTAATTTCTTTGAGGAATCTCCATCCTGTTTTCCATAGTAGCTGTAGCAATTCACAGTCTCGCCATTGCACAAGGGTTCCCTTTTTTCCACATCCTTGCCACCATGTTATCTCTTGTCTTTTGATGATAACCATTCTAACAGGTATGACGTGATAATCTCATTTTGGTTTTGATTTGCAGTACCCTAATGGTTAGTGATGTTGATCACCTTTTCATGTACCTGTTGGCTATTTCGATATCTTCTTTGGAAAAATGTCTATTCAGGTCCTTTGCCAAATTTTTAATTGGATTATTTTTCTGCTATTAAGTTGTGTGAATTCTTTATATATTTTATATATTAATGCCTTATCAGATATATGATTTGCAAATATTTTGGTCTTTTGTGGTTCCATATAAGTTTAAGGATTATTTTTGCTATTTCTGTAAAAAATACCATTGGAATCTTGATAGGGATTACACTGAATCTGTAGATGGCTTTGGGTTGTATGGATATTTTAACAGTATTAATTCTTTTGATCTGTGAACATGTAATTTGTGTCTTAAGTGGAGTCCTTATTTTCTGATAGTGCTGTATAAAGTTTTGAAACTTGCAGTGATAGTCTGTAATCATAAAAGCTTTTCAGTAGTATTATGACTGCCTTTTCATTACCATGTGAATTAGGGTTTTTTTTTCGTAAATGGAAGGAGAACTCATAGGAGCACTGTTTTTTAAATTTTAGTTTACTGACATCTTCTGATAAGGATGTTAGAGGAGTCCATGTGTTAGAATTGAGTGAGAATAGAAGTTAGAGGATAATTTCATTTTCAGGTATGATAGATGAAGTGCACACATCTTATTTCTCCCTCTGAATGCATTTATAAAACCTGGACAGGGCTTCCCTGGTGGCACAGTGGTTAAGAATCCACCTGCCAATGCAGGGGACATGGGTTTGAGCCCTGGTCTGGGAAGATCCCACATGCTGTGGAGCAACTAAGCCCGTGCACCACAACTACTGAGCCTGTGCTCTAGAGCCCGCAACCCACAATTACTGAAGCCTGTGCGCCTAGAGCCTGTGCTCCGCAACAAGAAAAGCCACTGCATTGAAGAGTAGCCCTTGCTCACCACAACTAAAAGAAAGCTCGCATGCAGCAACAAAGACCCAAGGCAGCCCCCCCCAAAAAAAAACACCTGGACAAAATGGATGGAACAGCTATTTGAGGACTCTGATGAATAATTAATAACATGTGGCTTGGGGAAGAAGACTAGAACCTAAAGTATCGTCAAACTGGCTGTTTACGATTTTTTTCTTTCCACTGTTCCTGAAGCTGAATTTAACACAATCTGAAGGCTACAAGTGGGCACTTAGGTATAGACAGAGAGCTCCACAAAAAAAGCCCACTACTTCCCTGGTGACGCAGTGGTTGAGAGTCCGTCTGCTGATGCAGGGGACACGGGTTCATGCCCCGGTCTGGGAAGATCCCACATACCGCGGAGCGGCTAGGCCCGTGAGCCATGGCCGCTGAGCCTGCGCGTCCGCAACGGGAGAGACCACAACAGTGAGAGGCCCGCATATAGCAAAAAAAAAAAAGCCCGCTAGTTCTGGCTCAAGGAGTGGGAAGGATAATGCTCAGTGTGAATGTGGAAATTTCGTCTTTTTTTTTCTTTTCTCTGTTCTCATGCCATAGTCCTAGGTAACCCTGTGGTGATTGCAGTAGCCTGCAGCCAAAACACTGAGGGCTAAGAACCTCCCTCTTCAACTGGCAAACTCTCATTACTTTCCACCCTCCTTTCTGTCCTTCCACTGCTTGGCCCCTGAGCAGGTACAGTAGCAGAACTTTGTGACCAAGCAGGTTACCTAACACCCCAGGTTCTGGCTGAGGAAATGAAAAGGGATGCCTGATGGAATTTGAAAGTATTGAGATCATGTAGAGAGAGAAACTTGGGAAAACAATACCGTAAAGTTTTTTATGGATTCCTGGGCTTGCCCCTCAGCTGTACATACATGGTAATAACAGACTACTGCTCAAGTCCTAGAGAGTAGTATCCTGATTATTGGATAATACAGAGTGGGACTGATTCAAATAGCACAGCAAAGGCTTTGAAAATTGAACTGATAATGGAACCATGCCCATAGCAGCCATGTTAGAACTTGCAGCCTGAACCCTAATCATGTCATCACCTGTTAAAACAAAAATAATAACATTATCCACTGAATTTAAACAAGAACCAGAATTTTGTAACATATTTAAAATGTCCAGATTACAATCCAAAATTATCTAACATATGAAGAACCAGGAAAATTCAATTCACATGGGGAGAGATGATAAATGTATACCATCATGATACAGATGTTGAAATTATATGATGGAGACTATATAGTAGCTATTTCACAAATGTTCCAGTGAACTGTTGTGGATGCTATTGAAATAAGTGGAAAAGTAGAACATCTCAGCAGAGAAAGCGAAGATATAAAAAAGATACAGAATTGTTAGAATTGAAAAATGCAGCAAGTGGGAAAAACCCACTGGATGACTCAATAGCAAAGGGGGAATAAATTTTTAAAAATTGAGCAGAGCCTCAGAGAACTATGGGAAAATAACAAAATGTTAGATGTTTCAAGACATTTTGAGAAAGAAAGTGGTGCTGAAAAATATTTGAGTAATGGCCCAAAACATCACAAATTTAGTGAAAGATGTAAACATACAGAATCAGAGAACCTGAAACAGTTATGATAAACCCAAAGAAATCCATTCCTGGACAGGTCATAATAAATCTGAAAACTGAAAACAAGAGGAAAATCTTGAAAGCAACCAGAGAAAAATGACACATAACCTCTGGGGGAGCAGTGATTCGAATGATTGAGGAATTCTCATCAGAAACTGTGGAGGCAAGAAGAAAGAGGCAAAATAGTCTTAAAATGCTGAAAGAAAAACACTGTCCATAACCAGCAAAAATATTTTTTAGAGATGAGAGTGACATAAGGACATATTCAGATGAAGGAAAACTGAGAGTATTCATTGCCAGAAGACCAGATCTAAAATTTGCTGAAGAATGTTCTTAGGACAGAAGGGGAAATGAAACCAGAAGGAAACTTGGACATCAGGAATAAAAGAAGATCAACAGGAATGGTAAATATCTATGTAAATATCATAGACTGAGTTCTTTAAAACATATTTGATAGTGGAAAGCAAAAATTAACAACATTGTCGAGACTTCCGTGGTGGCGCAGTGGTTAAGAATCTACCTGCCAATGCAGGGGACATGGGTTTGAGCCCTGGTCCAGGAAGATCCCACATGCCACGGAGCAATGAAGCCCGTGTGCCACAACTACTGAGCCTTCTCTCTAGAGCCTACGAGCCACAACAACTGAGCCTGCGCGCCACAACTACTGAAGCCTGTGCACCTAGAGCCCGTGCTCCACAACAAGAGAAGCCACCACAGTGAGAAGCCTGCGCACCGCAACGAAGAGTAGCCCCCACTCGCCGTGAGTAGAGAAAGCCTGCACAGCAACAAGGACCCAACGCAGCCATAATTAATTAATTGTAAAGTTTTTTACAATTTTTTCTGATGTGGTTTTCAGTGAATATGGTGTAATACATCTATTAAGTGTAAAATATTGATTCTAAGTAGACTCTGAAAAGTTAAATATGTATGTTGTTGTCCCTGCAACCACTGTTTACAAAATAAGATATTAGAATCACAGTGGATAAATTAAAATAGAATATTAAAAAATGCTAAACACAAAAGAAGGCAGAAGAGGGAAAATAAAGGGAGCAAGCAGAAAACAGTCAAATGTAGATATAAATTCTTACATATCAGTAATTACTTTAAAATTTTAAATGCTATAAACACATTAAAGAGATTATTAGAGTGCATTAAAGACTGACCCCATTGTATGCTATTAGAAACTTGCTTCAAATAAAATAATATAGGTAGGTTGAAAGTGAAAGGATGGGAAAAGATATACCATGCAAACACCAATCAAAAGAAAACTGGTGGCTATATTAAGCAATCAAAATAAACTTTAGAGCAAAGATAATTACCTAGGATAAAGAGTAGCATTACATATTGACAAAAGGATTAATTTACCAATCCTAAAAGTGTGCATACGTAAGAACAGAACTTAAAAATACATGAAGCAACATCTGACAGAACTTAAAGGAGAAATAGAGAACATTAGAGTTGAAGACTTCAACACACCTTTCTTAGGAATAGATAGAACTAGCAGACAGACATCCAAGGGTACAGACTGACTGAACAACATTCTCCACCAACTAGATCTAATTGATATTTACAAGAATACTTTAGCCAACAACAGCAGAATATACATTCTTTTCAAGTACAAGTGGATATTATCAACATAAAATGTACCTTGGTCATAATACAAATCTTTAACAAATTTAAAAGAATTGAACTCAAAGTATGTTCTCAGACTATAATGGAAATGAACTAGAAATCAATAACAGAATTAAAAGGAAAATCTTCAAGCTCTTAGAAATTAAATAGCAGACTTCAAAATAATCTGTTGGTTAAAAGAGGAAGCCTCAGAGGAAGTTAAAATATTTTGAACTGAATGAAACTGAAAATATAACATGTCAGAATTTATGCAGTCCTGGCAGTGTTTACAAGAAAACTTAATTGCATTCAGTGCTTATATTAGAAAAAAAGAAAGCCCTCAGATCAATAATCTATGTTTCCATCTCAAAAACTAGACAAAAGAGAACAAAATAAATCCCAAATAAAAGGAGAAATGAATGAAATTTGAAGCAGGAAGACAACAAAAGTCAATAAAACCAAAAATTGTTAGTTTCTAGGAAAAAGGACAAAGAAAGAGAAGATATATAGAACCAGTATCAACAATGAAAGAGAGGATACCACTATAGGCCTCACAAGAATCCAAAGGACAGTAGGAATACTAAGATCAGCTGTATGCACGTAAATTTGACAAATTAGGTGAAGTGGACCAGTTCTTTGAAATAGACTAATTTCTTTTTTTTAAACATTTAAAAAAATTTTCTTTAATGTTGTATCTATTTTATTTATTTATTTTTGGCTGCATTGGGTCTTCATTGCTTCGCGCAAGCTTCCTCTAGTTGCAGCGAGTGGGAGCTACTCTTTGTTGCGGTGCGTGGGTTTCTCACTGCAGTGGCTTCTCCTGTTGCAGAGGATGGGCTCTAGGTGCACGGGCTTCAGTAATTGTGGCACGTGGGCTCAGGAGTTGTGGCCCACAGGCTTAGCTGCTCCGTGGTATGTGGGATTTTCCTGGACCAGGGCTCAAACCCGTGTCCCCTGCATTTGCAGGCGGATTCTTAACCACTGCGCCACCAGGGAAGCCCCATGAAATAGACTAATTTCTTAGCAAAGTACTTAAACTCATCCAAGAAGAAAAGATTATTGTAGCTAGTCTTAAAACTATTAAAGAAATTTAATTCATAGTTTAAAACTTTTCAAAAAAGAAATTTCTAGACCCAGGTGGTTTTACTGGTGAATTCTTCCAAATGCTTAAAGAAGACATTGCAGGTTTCCCTGCTATCCAAAAATAGTGTTTTGTGAAACCTTTTGTAAGGAGAAATGGTGTAAATCCAAGAAGCAATTACCTTTTTTCATAAGTGAAAATACTCTTCAGATTTTTTTTGGTTAGTGAAAACAGGTACTGATAATGTAGGTCTTTTGTAAAAGGGAAGTGTTGTAAAGCAAACTTTTGAAAAGTGGGGGACAGTTACATTTTTAAAAATTTTCATTATTTTTTAAATTAAATTTTATTTAAAAAATTGAAGTATAGTTGATTTACAATGTGTTAGTTTCAAGTGTGCAGCAGAGTGTGTGTTTGTGTGTGTGTGAGTGTGTGTAACTGAATCACTAATAATCAGTGATGTTGAGCATCTTTTCATGTGCCTTTTGGCCATCTGTACGTCTTCTTTGGAGAAATGTCTATTCACATCTTCTGCCCGTTTTTGATTGGGTTGTTTTACTTGATATTGAGCTGTATGAGCTGTTTATATGTTTTGGAGATTAATCCCTTGTCGCTTGCATCATTTGCAAATATTTTCTCCCATTCTGTGGGTTGTCTTTTCTTCTTGTTTATGGTTTCCTTTGCTGTGCAAAAGCTCTTAATTAGGTCTCATTTGTTTATTTTTGTTTTTATTTCCATTACTCTAGAAGATGGATCCAAAAAGATATTGCTGCTATTTATGTCAGAGAGTGTCCCACCTATGTTTTCCGTAGAAGTTTTATAGTATCTGGTATTACATTTAGGTCTTTAATCCATTTTGAGTTTATTTTTGTGTTGGTGTTAGAGAATGTTCTAATTTCATTCTTTTACGTGTAGCTGTCCAGTTTTTCCAGCACCACTTACTAAAGAGATTGTCTTTTCTCCATTGTATATTCTTGCCTCCTTTGTTGTAGATTAATTGATCATAGGTACATGGGTTTATTTCTGGGCTTTCTGTCCTGTTCCACTGATCTGTATTTCTGTTTTTGTGCCTGTACCAGACTGTTTTTCTGCCTTTACCAGACTGTAGCTTTGTAGTATAGTCTGAAGTCAGGGAGCCTGATTCCTCCAGTTCCCTTTTTCTTTCTCAGGATTGCTTTGGCTCTTCAGGGTCATTTGTGTTTTCATACAAATTGTAAATTTTTTTGTTCTAATTCTGTGAAAAACACTGTTAGTAATTTGATAGGGATTGCACTGAATCTGTAGACTACTTTGGGTAGTATAGTCATCTTGACAGTATTGATTCTTCCAATCCAAGCACATGGTACATCTTTCCATCTGTTTGTGTCATCTTCTATTTCTTTCATCAGCGTCCTATAGTTTTCAGAGTACAGGTCTGTTGTCTCCTTAGGTAGGTTTATTCCTAGGTATTTTAGTCTTTTTGATGTGATGGTAAATGGGGTTGTTTCCTTAATTTCCCTTTTTGATCTTTTCATTATATAGAAATTATGTAGTATAGAAATGCAACAGATTTCTGTGTATTAATTTTGATACCTGTATTTTTTAAATCATTTTTTCCAAAAAATCAAAAAAATAGAAGAGGGAGGAACACTTCCCAACTCTCTTTATGAAGCCATAAAATAAAATAAAATAATACTATTTACAGTAGCTCCAAAAGAATGAAATACTTTGGTATAAATATTAATATACATGCATACATGATCTTTATGCTGAAAACTAGTAAACAGTAATGAAAGGAATAAAAGAAGACCTAAGTAAATGTAGAGACATACTGTGTTCATGGATTGGTAGACTCAAAATAGTAAAAATGTCAGTTCTTCCCAATTCAATTTATAGATTTAACACAATTCCAATAAAAACTCCAGCAGTATATTTTATAGAAAGAGACAATCCAACTTTAAAATTTATATGGAAATGTAAAGGAATAGAATGGCTAAAACAATTTTGAAAAAGAAGAATAAAAAAAGAAGAATTACACTTTCTGATTTTGAGTTACTATAAATCCATAGTACTGTAGTGTAATGAAGTGGTATGTATAGGTGGACGGATAGAGACATAGATCAGTAGAACATCGTAGAGTACTGAGGAACAGTCACACAAATATGGCAAAAAGTTAAAAGCAGTGCAGTTGGTAAAAGGATAGTCTTATCAACCAGTGATTTTTAAAAATTACACTTTTTAAGGCAAAAAAACATACTTCAGTTGCAATAATTGAACATCCTTTTGCAAGAAATGAACCTTGTTTTAAATTTAATGAAATAATGCCATTTGCAGCAACATGGATGGACCTGGAGATTATCATACTAAGTGAAGTATGTCAGACAGAGAAAGACAAATATCATATGATAACGCTTATATGGGGTATCTTAAAAAAATGATACAAATGAACGTATTTACAAAACAAACAGACTCACAGACTTAGAGAATGAATTTATGGTTATGGCGTGGGGGGAAGGATAGATTGGGAGTTTGGAATTGACATGTACACACTGCTGTGTTTAAAATAGATAACCAACAAGGACCTACTATATAGCACAGGGAACTCTTGCTTGATATTCCTAATAACCTAAATGTAATGACCTAAATGGGAAAAGAATTTGAAAAAGAATGGATACATGTATATGTATAACTGAATCACTTTGCTGTACACCTGAAACTAACACAATGTTATTAATCAACTATACTTCAATATAAAATTAAAAACAAAGATTTCAAAAAATAATGTACATATTCTAGAGAAATTAATTCAAAATCAATCATAGACCTAAATGTAAAATGTAAGCTACTAAACTTTTAGAAGTAGGATAAAACATTCTCGATCTGGGGTTAGGCAAAGAGTTCTCACATGTTACATAAAAAGCAGGATCCATAAGAGAAAAAGTTCATAAATTGAACTTTTTTATAATTAAAAATTTTGCTTTACAGAAGACAATATTAAGAAACAAAAAGACATGCCAGAGATTAGTCAATATTCACCAAGGACTTGTATCCAGAATATGTAAAGAACTCTCAAAAATCAACAGTGAGAAAACTAACAACCCGATTTAAAAATGGGCATAAGTTTGAGCAGACATTTCACCAGAGAGGATACAAGGATGGCATATACACATGTAAAAAGTTGTTCAAGGTTACTAGCCATTAGGGAAATACAAGATAAAACCATGATGAGATATACCTATATAGCTATTTAACAGCTAAAATTAAAAAAACTTTTTTTTAATAATACCAAGTACTGTTGAGGATGCAGATCAGTGGAATTCACATACATTGTTGGTGGGGATGCAGAATGGTATAACTTGGAAAATAGTTTGACACTTTCTTATAATGTTAACCATACACTTACTTTATGACCCAACAATTTCACTTCTTGATATTTACCCTGAAGAAATGAAAATTTACGTTTACACAAAAATTTATGTATGCAAATATTTATAGAAGTTATATATCAATACATAGTGATAGTTGGAAAGAACTGAAAATAACCCAACTGTCCTTCAGTAGGTAAATGGTTATACAAAATGTTGGCCATTTATACAGTGACATAGTACCCAGCAGTTAAAAGGAAAAGCTACTTATACGTGCAACAAATTTAACGAATCTTAAATGCATTAAACAGAATGAAGGAAACCACTATTAAAGATTCAGTTCAGGGCTTTCCTGGTGGCGCAGAGGTTGAGAGTCCGCCTGCCGATGCAGGGTACACGGGTTCGTGCCCCGGTCCGGGAAGATCCCACATGCTGCGGAGCGGCTGGGCCCGTGAGCCATGGCCGCTGAGCCTGCGCGTCCGGAGCCTGTGCTCCGCAACGGGAGAGGCCACAACAGTGAGAGCCCCACGTACCGCAAAAAAAAAAAAAAAAGATTCAGTTCAGTGTGGTTCCCTTTATATAACGTTCTGAAAAAGACAAAACTGTAGTAGTAGAGAACACATCTGTCCTTGCCAGAGGTTAAGCTTTATAGGGAGTATATAGCTATAAAAGCAGAAGGGAGTTTTTTCGTGTAGTGTAATTGTACTGAATCATGATTTGATACTGGCTTCAAGAATTTGTACATGTGTTACAGTTTATAGACTGAACACCACAGTTTTAAAATGTCAGTCTTACTATATGATAATTTACCAAATATAATTTTAAAAGAATTAAAAATAGAAGTTAGAAAGGGAAAATGGACAGGAAAGGTGGTGATTGATATAGGCCAGAATTGCACCAAAATTCAAGCATTTGTTTCTGACTGAAGATAAAGTGCTGGTTTTAATGATACTGTTTTCTACATAATAGAGGAAAGTCAGGTACAAGTTATTATTTTCAAAAATATATTTAACAGTTTTTCATTTCATAATGTTTTGCTAAACTTTCCAATTTTTTGTTTTCAATTTAGAATGTTCATTTACCTGTGTAGTAAAATTTGAAAGAAAAAATGTATTCCATGTATATAAAATCTGTGACCAGTTTTCATTTTTCCCTTTACAAGCTGTTTTACCTCTTGGGATCTGTTTTTTTAAAGCGTATATAATAAAGAATGATAACACACTTCTAAATAGCACAAGTCAAAGAAGAAATCTCAAGAGTACTTTTAGGGACTTCTCTGGTGGTCCAGTGGCTAAGACCCCACGCTCCCAACACAGGGGGCCCGGGTTCTATCCCTGGTCAGGGAACTAGATCCCAGATGCCGCAACTAAAAAAAACCAAAATTCCACATACTGCAAAAGATCCTGCGTGCCGCAACTAAGAGCTGATGCAGCGAAATAAATAAATATATATTTTTTAAAAAAGGTAATTTTAAATTATTTTGAGCTTAATGACAGAGAAAACACAACTTACCAAAAATTTTGGGTTGCAGTGAAAACAGTGTTTAGAGAGAAATTTATAGCATTGAATGCATATATTAGAAGAAATATCTAAAATCAGTAATGGAAACTTTCAACTTAGGAAACTAGAAAAAGAAAAACAGAGTAAATCCAAAGTAAGTAGAGGAAATAGTAAAAATTAGAGCAGAAATAAATCTGTGAATTTGAAAATAGGAAATCAATGACCAAAAGCTGTGTCTTCAAAAAGATAAAATGAGGGCTGATGAACTTGATACTTTTCCAGTGCCACTTTTCAGAGTCCAGTTTTGTTTTTGTTATCTTTATCTCTTTATTAATGATTTCTAATTTTGTACATTAAGCCTGTTTATTATCTCCAGTGTAATATTTACTATGACCAGGGCTTGGCTTCTGTTTCTTCTTTTTTGTCTTTCACTGCTGCCATTCTACCTTAGTTAGTGCTTTATTTTGCAAGTGTACATTTAATATGCCTATGTAGCTATATTTTTTCTAGTCATAAATTTTACTTTTTTCCCTGAAATTCTTCTGATTCTTTAATTTATATTTCAATGTCCAGGAATCCCACAAATTGTATTGGTTTTCATAGGTTTCACGTCATAGTTTTGAATATCAGCCTGCAATACTTCAGTAAGCATTTAACGAAAAAGGTCCTGCTCCTGTATAACTACATCATGATTATCATGACAAAGAAAATAAATAGCGATTACTCTAATACTGTTCTTATTTATATTTCTTGAATTGTCCCAAAAATGCCTTCTGTGGATTTTTTAAAAATATTTTTTGCATTTGATTGTTACCTAATTTTAGTTTCTTTTAATTTAAAAGTTTCCCTTACGACTAACCTTTTAAAGAAAGCAGAACATCTGTCTAGTAGAGTGGCTCACATTCTGGATTTGTCTGATTTTCTTCGACATGTCATTTAATGTGTTCCACTATCTCCTATTTTTACCGAAACATTCATGAAACATTTTTTGACAGTAAAACTTTGTAATTGATACTGTGTATAACACCAAGAGGCAGGTACTATTGAATGACCGATTCTCAATTTAAACTGTTCCTACAGTTTGTTCTGGGAGTTGTCTTTCTTGTAAGGTTTCAAGGGAAAAGATAGAAGGGAAGGATTGCCACTGTCCCTAGAGAGTCACAAGAGTAAAAGAATGGGTCCAGGTATAGAAGGTCTTATAACATCCCTAGTGTAATCATCTGGACTGAAGGAGAACAAGAAAGTGTTTCTAGAAAGAGAGGGACCAGTGATCCTTGAATTTGGGATATGGTTCTTTTGAGTTTGAGAAGTAAGATCTCTTTCTCCATTTCTTATATACAGTGTTTTCTTTGTCCTCATTCAGAAGTCAGTCCTGGAGTACAATGTGACATGCATTCTTGCTCCAAAAGAGAAAAACTGGGAGCTAACTCTATAAGCAAAGACATGGTGGTGAGGGTATTGTGTGGGAGATGGATGGGTGGGTGGGTGTTCCACATGCCCCATGGAAAAAACTAACACTTCTTCCACTTTTCACTCTCCAGAAAATTGAGCACAAAGAGGAATAACCAAAAATGCCTTCAGAGAAATAACATTCTCTTTTTCCTCCCTAGGTGATCACCCTTAAAATCATATTCAATCACAATTAAGGTTTAGATTAGTTAATATGTCAAGTCTATTAAAACAGAAGTATAATCCACCTAACATCTATACATTTTGTATTTACAAACCCAATATTACTTAACATGTAGACACCACCACTATTGATTGCCTACAATTAATTGACTGCTTCATGTATTTTGTGACATAGCATGGAGTACTTGACTAGCACAAGACAGTTACCAGTCAAGCATGTCATTTCTGAAGTCCTACACATATATCCCAATCTGAAAAGAAAACTAACTGATTTGAGAGAAGTTCCTAAAAGCTTTTCTTTTGACTGACAAGCTGTCAATCTAAAGGGAAACTCAATTTCCATTCAGTATGTCTCTATAAAAGCTTCAAGTTTGAACAGATAAAATAAAGCAAGCATGGTCTGTGGATCCTCTCATGCTGTACTACTTATACATAATACTTAGCAGTTTGTGGATAGTGATTGATTCAAATTAATCTTTTATCATATTCACATCTGGGAAATCAACAGAGAACATGAACTCTGCATCTAAGAAAAGAGGATCAGTTCTGAAGGCAGTGAATTGGATTTATAGGTGAGCTGAGAATTCACCATTTAAAAGTAATGTACTTTTTCCAGAGTGTACCACTATTTAGTTAACAGCAAACTTAGAAAAATCCATTCTTCTACAAGAGGAACATGATTATTTCCTAAAGGCTTTTATATGAGAAATTTAACCAACATTCATTCATTTGTGAAAACTTTTCAGCAAATCCCCACTTTCTGTGGGTTGATGTAACCTGAAGTTAGTGTGGTGTAGGGTAATGGATAATTACGATCAATTCTCATTCAAGGTAGCTGTGTTCTATAAAGTCATCGCAGACACTGAGTTAACAAGTATTGAACCATTGCTCCTAGGAGAAATACAGGATTAGGTTCCTGCAAGCCTCTGGTCACATTTTCATTAACTGATCATGTATAACTTTGTTTTATGTGCGTTTCTGTTTAAAGTCTCCTTATTTAATATATTTTGTTGATTCATTAACATTGAACTCTTGGTCAACAACACCATCTCATACCTGAAACTAAGCATATATTCTCCATAAAGCACATCACAGCTTTCTTCTGCTTAGAAACACTAGACAACACTTAATGGCTTGGGAGCCATTTTCAGCACTGAAATCACCAACAAAAAAGGAAAAAAATCCAATAAACATGGCACTTAAACAGTTTGCAAGAAGGATACTTGTTTATAGTATGAGAACTGAAACAAGAAGGCCTTGTTTGGCCTCAGCTGGGAATGTGCATGTTGGGTGTTCACAATTTTTGCTTCTTTGTGCATTTCCATGAATGACTGGAAATACCAACCGATACACAAATAAGTAAGTAGGCAAATTTGCAAATACGGAATCCATGAGTAATGAGAGTCAACAGAATCTAATGGTCCTTGGGTACCTATGCAGAGAGGGGAAGGAAGCTAAGTAATGTTATTTCTCTTCTGTGCTTTCAGCTTCCCCTTGTCTCTTCCTTTACTTGGTTGGTCTCATAAGCAAACTGAGACTCAAATGGAACTTTTCATGAGGTTCCATTTGATAAAGGCTTGTTGACTGAGGTTGCTTATGTGCTAATACATCCGTCTGCCCTCATTCTAAGGGATAGATGGGCTACTGACCTTTCCTAAGGAAAGTAACTTTTGTTATCAGTGATGAAATTCCTATAAGGATTGACTCTCACTTCAAGTTATAATAAACTAAAATTCTCACTTTATGTAAACAATTACATAGTTTTTTCCATTCTCTCCTTAGCATATTGATAATTAAAAATCCAATAAAACCTAAACATAGGACTTAACATTTATTTTTTTTCCCAAGCTCATTTATTCATTTTTAAAAGTTTCACATTGTGAGTTTATACTCAGTTCTCTAACTTTTCAGCAAAATTTAGAAATTCATTTTGATCCTTAAAGTATTAGCTATACTATGTGTCATTTTAGAGGACTGTTTTTCTTCTGTTCATTGAAAATGTTTTATGCTTATTTTTTGTGCCTAGGAGATAGATTCTAGGTAAATAATATAAATATTACTCTACTGTTTTTTAGGAAATCCTTCCTTCTGAGATTTGTGATCTGTGCGACATCCTTAGAAAGCATTATTATATTGACACTTCTCAGTATTTTGGGGAACAAAAATTGGTACAGTGACAATAAAACTCATGGTGAAATATTTGGAAAACAATTATATAAAGTTAAATAGGCTTCCTTAGTATAGGACTTCTTGGTATTCATGTACATTTTTATCTCCCAGAGGAACTATAGTATTACATATACTACATAAATATCCTGCATATGTTTACTGAATGTATAGGAACATGGAATTCTTTTTGAGAGTTAGCTTGAGAGGTTAATGGTCTGTGGAATAAACTTGGGGAAATGCTGCCTTTGACAGTCTCCCTGCAGCTCCCTCCCATAGATCTCATTTCTGCTTTTGCAGCAAAACAAAATGAATCTATTTCCTCTTCTATACATAACAGCCCTTTGAGTATTTTAAAGAAGCTGTCACCCTAAGTTTTTTATTTTACAGGTGAAATGTCCTCTGCCCTTGGATTCTTAATGATACTCTTATTTCTAGACCTCTTACCAAACCTATGATATTTTATTGGACTTATTGGTATCACCTTTATCAGACTATAAGGTTTTTTTAATTGGTTGCAGTGTCTAGCACAGTACTATGCATGTACTGTGTACTAAGTTAATATTTAGCAAATTGAAATGAACCTTTTTATTATTTTAATTCTATTATACTATCTTCACAATAAGTACAAGGGAATCAGTGATATATTAGATGATTGGCATTTTGCAGTGAGATCAGATAAGGTTTTTACTCTTATAAAAAGTACTCTTCAGGTCAAAAATTATGGTTTTGCCAATAGTGGATTTGTTTTAAGATTGCTGTTTAAAATGCGTTTTACAAAATGAGAAACAAAATGAAATTATGGCAGTTAACAAGCCAGATGAGGTATATTTGGCATCATGTTCATTAGATTTTGTTTTCTAGGTAAATACTTTCGGTAAGTACTCCATAGTGGTTGTGTCATTAGCCTTTTTTTTTTTTAAAACATCTTTATTGGAGTATATTTGCTTTACAATGATGTGTTAGTTTCTGCTTTATAACAAAGTGAATCAGCTATACATATACATATATCCCCATATCTGTTCGCTCTTGCGCCTCACTCCCTCCCACCCTCCCTATCCCACCCCTCTATGTGGTCACAAAGCACTGAGCTGATCTCCCTGTGCTATGCGGCTGCTTCCCACTAGCTATCGGTTTTACATTTGGTAGTGTATATATGTCCCTGCCACTCTCTCATTTTTTCCCAGCTTACCCATCCCCCTCCCCGGGTCCTCAAGTCCATTCTCTAGTAGGTCTGTGTTTATTCCTGTCCTGCCCCTAGGTTCTTCATGAACATTTGTTTGTTTGTTTGTTTTAGATTCCATATATATGTGTTAGCATACGGTATTTGTTTTTCTCTTTCTGGCTTACTTCACTCTGTAGTGTCATTAGCTTTTCTTTCTTTCTTTCTTTTTAAAAATATTTATTTATTTATTTTTGGCTCAGTTGTGGCTTAGTTGCAGTGTGCAGGCTCTTTGTTGCAGCGTGCAGGCTCCGTAGTTGCGATTTGCGGGCTCTGTAGTTGAGGCGCGTGGGCTCTCTAGTTGTGGTGCATGGGCTTAGTTGCCCTGCAGCATGTGGGATCTTAGTTCCCTTACCAGGGATCGAACCCGTGTCCCCTGCATTGGAAGGCGGATTTTTAACCACTGGACCACGAGGGAAGTCCCGAGTTTATCTTTTTTTTTAGAGACTATACATTGTTTTCTACAAAGTATAGGTATTTACATCATGTAATTATTGTAAAACATCACTTCTGAATTTCTTTTAAAGAAAATTAAGTATCTGGTATATAACTAAATATTTTTCTGTAAGAAACCGTAATCTTATAGGTTGAAATAGGCTATTGTATCATGATCTTCCTACATTAAAATCCATTCAGAAAGGTAAGTATAGATCGGTATTCCCTGTCTTCCCCATGGTTATTTGCAGGAAGGCATTCCTAGTAAACCTAATCTGGGTTGGATCAAGAAAAAGGTCATAGATTCCATTTGACATGTGAGTTACTGTCCCCCACCCCCATATTCCACTCTTTTAAAGGAAACAGTAAAGTCAGTAAAAATGTGAAATGAGAGATTAAGATTTGTTCAAGAGGGTTTTCTAGAGTACACTGAATATTCTCCACTTTTTAGTAAGAGGAAGAATGATGTACTAAGAGGAAGAATGATGATCCCTTGCTCTGCCATTAACTGTTAATATTCTACGTGTCTCTTTACCTTTCTCGACCTAGGTTGTTTCCTTTGTAAAATGAGGAGGCAGTATTAGATCATCTCTAATGTCCATTCGAGTTCTAAAATTTTGTGGTTTTATGTGTAATGGTAACTGACTAACATAAAAATAAGTCTAAGGTGCTGACAGATTGAGATGTATTTTCTGAATTATTGAAGAAAATGATATAACTGAAATAATCTTTTAAAATATTTTGAATGTATTTTATTGTTTTAATTTTATTATGTTATTTATGGTATATATGGTAACTGTCACATTAACCATTTTTACTGACCAACTTTTTCTTCTTGATTAATGAAAGGTTTATTTTTAGTTGTCTTAAATCCCTTAGTTATCAGTTTTGTGTTGAAGTCCTTGTTATACAAGTATTCATAATCCTAGATCTCCACAGATAGAGATTGCATAAGGAAGCGAAAGTTTTCATGACCAAGGATATTCATCTACAAAATCATCTCCATTCAAACATATTCGCCAGCTAGACTGTCTAGCCATGTCCATTGGGCCAGAATCTTTATTGGCTGCTTTCTAGTGAAAACGTAGTACAAACCGAGCATAAAGAAAAATTGTAGACAGTGCAAAAAGTGCAGAATTTCATGAAGTCCATGAAAGAACCATTGGAGAACAGTTACAGTTATATGCAAAGACATGTTTAGGTGAGTTTCTGACAGAAATAGATTAGTTAACAATTGTAGGGGAGAAATTTGCCAAGAGAATGACTCAATAGGTGTTTCAGTAAAGAGTGGTTTAGATATCAAAGAATTAAGAGAACCCTTTGTGGAAAAATTACCTTTGTTTAGACAGTGTTCTGAAAGTCAGCTGGGAAGTGAAGGATGTTGTTTGTTATACAGTGTCAGTAAAATTATGACCTCCCTCTCATTTTTGTTCATTCTCCTCAGAATTAGCACATGCTTATAATAATAACCTAAATCTTGTGAAATAAAATGAAATAAGTTCTTTTTTTGGGGGGGGTTGAGAACAATTTCAATGATTTAATTGCTCAGTGTATATAAAAAGACAAACTGAAGATTACAAACTTAAACCGTCCATATTGTGGTATTACAGAATTTCTATTGTAAGAATAATTCTTAAGTTCACAAACTTCCCAAACAAGTAGAATGTGAATCTCATAGTTTTGAAATTGATCAGGAAACCGAAATGGAATCTCTCTCTGTATATGTGGAAACTAAAAAATACCGAAATAAGTTCTTTTAAAAATAATTTTCATTTTGAAATTTAAGTCTTAAACCTTTTTTTCACTAGTTGCTGTGAAAATTTGGTCCTGTTTGTACATGGGTTGATTAGGTAGATTTTTTTATTCAGTACCAATTATATTTGAGTACTGAGAATTCTGTAGATTTATAGCCAGAGATGAGAATGATGGGTTTCTTAGTATGCAGCACCATTTTTGATATCACCGTTACACAGCATTTATTAAATATCTCTCTTTGCTTGTTGGGTGTTATAAGTGTATTAATTAAGTTCATTGCTTTGTTGAGAGAGAGAGCAGAAGAAACACTGATAAATATGTCAGGGCTATAGATAAGCAAAAGATCAAGCTCATGTGGGACATCTCTGAATTTCTCAACTCATATTTATTCTGTGCTATATGAAGTTCACGGTCCCAAAGGAGATATCCTTTTCATCCTGCCTGCCTCATATACTTAGCCCAAGTTGAAATTAAACACTTCCATAGAATTTTCCACATACAATTTGAAAATAAAATGAATCCCCATGTGTCTGTATGTAAAATCAGTTTTTGTTTTTTGATGAAATGAGCTATTTAGACATGTATATTTGAAGTTAGATATAAGTAGCCTGTGGGGGGAATCATAGGGACTTAGTAATTAGGGAACTCAGGTTTAGAGATAATGCCTTTTTTACCCACTGTGGGTTTGTATATTTGACGTAGATGTATTAACAAGGTCTGACTCTTTTCTTTGTATATATGATTTTATTTTTGCATGCAGTATATTTTACTTCATTGTTCCTCCTGCTTTGCCCCATCCCAGCTTTTGTAAACTCCTTGACAATAAGTGAAGGCCAGGAAAGGTGCAAACTCTAAAACTTGGACCCAAGTAGAGAACATTGGTAATGTTCATTTTATTTGCTGGTGGGGAAGCAGTGGTAGGGTAATGAGAGACAGCTTAGTTGCTAAATTCTGAGACTTAAATACAAGATATATAACCTAACTTAGTAAAATAAAAAATGAAAATTCTTCAGTAAATTCTTCATAAAAGCAAAAATTTAAATCAAGTCCACCTTAACACTGACAGACAGAAGAATAGGAAGAAGGAGGGACACAGTAGAATCAGTTCACTTTGATTTGCAGAAGAGTTTTTAACTCATAGTTGGTCAGAGCTGATCTCTTTTATAAGGGAAGACTTTTTCCTTCTTTAAAACAAAAGTAAGGGAAATAGTTATTGTCTAATTTGCTGATTATCTAAAAACAGCCTCAGGGCAAGTGACAGCTACCTGGCTACTGGGGTGTATGGATAGGGCTGATGTGGTCAGTCTAGTTCTAGAAGAAGTTTGGAGACCTTCTAAATTTTGGAGTATGGTTAACAAGTATTCTTCTGGGTGATAAGTCCTCAGATGTTCTTGATGTTGTTTTCCCTAAAATAGAATTTCTGGCACTTTATGTGGCTTCATTTCTGTTTAGTCATATTGCTGTGAGTCTGAGAGCTGGGCAGGTAGAGCTATGAGCTGGTGCTTTTTAAAGATTTTAGGAATCAGAAAATGCCTAGGATCCTTCTTAAAGTAAAGGAGGGGGAAAAAAAAAAGGAAGGAGGACAGCCTTTGAGTTTGTGCTGGTTTTCTTCTGGACTCATTTTGACACCATCAATATAGACATGTATAAAATGTTTAATAAAAATTTTTTTCACCATGGTAGTCATTTTAACTTTTTGAAGTGATTAAATGTTAAAGAAACAAGGAAACCAACTGTATTTTGCCAAAGAATGCTTTTCTCCCATCACCCACATTACCTTATTTCTTGTGTTGCCAAAAATTAATTTTCATTTCAGATATTTACAGAGTCTGAAGGCTTTCTATCAATTTTTAAAGAATTTTATGGGAACTTCCCCTGGTGGTGCAATGGTTAAGACTCTGTGCTCCCAATGCAGGGGGCCTGGGTTCGATCCCTGCTCAGGGAACTAGATCCCTCTTGCATGCCACAACTAAGAAGCCCATGTGCCACAACTAAGGAGCCCGCCTCCCACAACTAAGGAGCCCGTCTCCCACAGCTAAGGAGCCCGCCTCCCGCAACTAAGACCCGGTGAAAATAAACAAATAAGCATTTTTTAAAAAAAGAATTTTATGATTTCAAGGACTTCTAAGAGAAGTGATTGCATTTTGAGAGCCAACTATGAGAGTGGACCTCAGAAGTGGTTTCCTATTTTTCTCCATGTAATTAACCCAAATTACAAAATGTTTCAACTTTGCTGCTTAGCATGAGATTATATGAAATGATGCTATGATGTCTAAATTATTTCTGAATGTTTACATTCTGCTGTTTCATTTCAGGAAAGTCTTTCCTCTTAAGCAGGATCTTAGTGGGAGGAATATTTTTCTGAATTTTAATTTGCTTAGAGAAAATAGAATACTTACATTGGGAATTTGTATTATGATTAGAATTAAAGTATGAAAATCATATAAAACATAAGATTATGAATAACCTGATATTTCACATACTAAATTAATATGTTCAGTTACTGTTATTTGGGTTTAGAAGTGAAGAAGTGTTGTTCTCGCCTGGAAAACAATGATAATAGGTGTAGACACTGAGATCTTTAACATGTTCAGAACTTGCAGTGTATTGATTTTTTTTTTTAAGGAAAATATTTTGGTTCAATTAAGACTATCAGAGAAATAGTGGTGGCCTTTCCATTTTACAGTATTGTTTCTCCAGCTATTAAAATGTACAAGTGGTACAAACTGTTACAGGTGTTTTACCTCTTGTGTGCTCTACGGATCTAAAAGTGCGACTCTTGAGAATTGTTGCAGATTGGATTCCATGGGAAGCCTGAGATAGAGTTTAGCTTAGAGGATGTTCATTGAGTACCCTTGGGATCAATATCTGTGAAAAGGAAAGGAAGGAAGCAGGATTGGACAGAGGGAAAAGTTGAGTTATGATTAAGGCCCAGTGACATCCTTGACCAGCCCGACTGTGTATTCAGTTGCTAGAGTGTCCCTTCAGAGTGTCCTGAGTTGGGCTAAGATTGCCAGGCTTTTAGTTTTGAATGGATCTGTCATCGTATGTGGGCTGCCCAGGAAGGGGCACAATGTTGGGCAAAGCTATAGGGGAAAGCTATAGGGCAAAGCTATAGGGCAAAGCTTCCCCAAAGCTAGGGGAATGAGTCCTTTATTAAGAGAGATTAGCTGGCACATCACAGTATTCTCCACAGCAATATTTTTGTTGAATCTGGTATAGTTTCTTTTTTTTGCTTAATTTTCTTTGTAGTTTCCTTTGTGCCTCTGAGATAAGTATATTACTTTTCTTTCTCCTTCTGTGAGCAAGGGTAAGAGGCTTGACTTACTTTAACTGCCTTAAAGAATTACTGAGAGTCTCTAAGAATAAATACTTTAAAAAATGCTTTGAGGGACTTCCCTGGTGGTCCAGTGGTTAAGACTCCGTGCTCCCAATGCAGGGGGCCTGGGTTTGATCCCTGGACAGGGAACTAGATCCTGCGTGCTGCAACTAAGAGCCCGCATGCCACAAGTAAAAGATCCCACATGCCTCAATGAAGATCCTGTGCACAGAAAGTGCCGCAACTAAGACCCGGTGCAACCAGATAGGTAGATAGATAGATAGATAGATAGATTGCTTTGAGATCATTATATATAAGATGTTACAGACTTGTTTCTTTGAGAAACTGTATAATATTATGTAAAAAGAAAAAGATTATATTTTTCTCTTTTGCATTTCCATGTACATGATCTTCTCCCTGGTTGTCTTGAGGCATTTAATCTGCCTAGGGTGGGATGGGGATGGAGTGTATTAGAAAGGCAGAGAAAATTTTTAAACATTGTCTTCTGATTTTAGTTTATTCAGTAAATATATATTAAGTGCCTACTATGTACCAGGCACTGTTATAGACTTGGTGATAATAGAATATTTCAGCACGGGGCTTCCTGGTGGCGCAGTGGTTAAGAATCTGCCTGCCAATGCAGGGCACACAGGTTCGAGCCCTGGCCGGCGAAGATCTCACATGCCGCGGAGCAGCTAAGCCTGTGCACCACAACTACTGAGCCTGTGCTCTAGAGCCCACGTGCCACAACTACTGAGCCCGTGTGCCACAACTACTGAAGCCTGCACGCCTAGAGCCCATGATCCACAATAAGAGAAGCCACTGCAATGAGAAGGCTGCAACAAAGACCCAACACAGCCAAAAATTTAAAAATAAATAAATAATAAATTTATATGTATAAAAAAGAATATTGCAGCAAGAAAATGAACTTAACAACTAGGAATTTTCAGCAAAATGAAGCATTTCTAAGTCCTGTGTTTTATCAAGAATTAAGCCTGAAGTAGTGAAATTATAGGGTTTCTTCCCTAGTACAGAGAAGATACCATAATACAGAGAAGTTCTTTGGACTTGTCTTTTAATCTGAAGAAACTCTTTGTACATTTTGAAGTTGACATCTAAACTTTTAAATTATAAGTTTAATAATTGCAAAGGATATAATTTAGGTGTTTGTTGTTGACATTTAGAAATAGTTACGTTGCTCTTTTAAATGTATTCAGTGGAATCTAAGTGCCTTAGCAATTTGATACCTGCAACAATCTCTTAAAAATGGTTAGTTGCAGCAGGCTGGTGTTGGGCACAAAGTGAAGCACTCTGTTTCTAATGCACAGACTACTGCTGTATTCTGGATTGTGGCTCCTTCCAGAAATTGACCCTGTTGCCTCACAGTGTGGAGGCCATGTTATGTGGGTTGCTATCCCTGCCTGCTGCTGGCAGATTGACATTACACCTTTGACTCCCTTTTGGAGCCATTGGGAGTGCCTCAGTGCTGTTGACACTTTTTCAGGTTACAGTGTTGTCGCACCAATCTGATCAGTCAACTCTGACCGCACCGTTGTGACCCTTGAAACTAATCTGTGTCGTGTGTTCAGGTTGTCAGACCATGTGCATCTTGACAGTGGTTTGCCTTTAATCTCCAAAGCACTCAACAGTTGGCTGATAGTCAAGGTATTCAGTGGACCTTCCGTATTCCCAGTCATCCATGGGCATTATTCAGTATTGTTGAGTGTTGGAATGGTCAAAAAACAAAAAAGACTCAAAACATTTTTGACCCTCTCATTTCTCTTGGTTTACACATCTTAGTGGTTTGGTCACTGAATAAGGGTATCCCCAGAAAGCGAACATGCTCTTTTGCTTGCTTTCTGGATAATGATCAGGGTGAAAAGGGTAGGGAGTTACATAGATGCATCTTGAAAATTCCTTGGTATGGTGGGTCTTTTTAAAAAAAATAACCTAAAGGTAGTCCCAGAACAGCCTGGTTGGTATACCTTCCAGCTGGCAGCCTATCTAAATGGGTCTTAGGGGATTCAAAGGTAAGTCTCATTCAGCCACTAGATTCTTTTGTTGGATCCTAGGGTCTTAGATTATAAGCATAATGACCATTTGGTCAAATAAACAGATTACCAAGTCCCCTTATAATGGCTCTTATGGGTCGAAGTGAGAGTACATATAATTATTCTCTGGAATTTTTATTTTGAAACAATGCTTGTTTCTCTTGCACTTGACTCTTTCAGATGATGAGTCTGGCTCTGAGGAGGAAATTATTAGTTAAAAGTTGAAAAGGCTTCCCTGGTGGCGCAGTGGTTGAGAGTCCGCCTGCCGATGCAGGGGACACTGGTTCGTGCCCCGGTCCAGGAAGATCCCACATGCCACGGAGCAGCTGGGCCCGTGAGCCATGGCCGCTGAGCCTGCGTGTCCGGAGCCTGTGCTCCGCAATGGGAGAGGCCACAGCAGTGAGAGGCCTGCGTACTGCAAAAAAAAAAAAAAAAAGTTGAATTTATGGCTACTGGAGTGGGAGCATTAGTTTTTTCCTGGCTCCTAGGTTGGGGAATCTGTTAGGCTATGGGAACAGGGGTGAGCTAGGTTGGGGAATATGTTAGGCCCTGGGAAGTAAGCAGGGGTGAGGTGGGGTTATTAGTGATCTTTATCTTTCAGAACTGCCCCCAGAAACTTCCTCCAGAAGGAAAACTTCCAGTGCAGGCTCCCAGACTGTTGCAGGTGCCATAAATTTTACTGGGTGCTGGGTCTGCTGTTCATCCCCAGGTGGCTCTGACCATGATTTTTTTTTTTTTTTTTTTGCGGTACGCGGGCCTCTCACTGTTGTGGCCTCCTCTCCCATTGCGGAGCACAGGCTCCGGACGCACAGGCTCAGTGGCTATGGCTCACGGGCCCAGGCGCCCCGCGGCATGTGGGATCTTCCCGGACCGGGGCACGAACCCGTGTCCCCTGTATCGGCAGGCGGACTCTTAACCACTGCTCCACCAGGGAAGCCCTCTGACCATGATTTGATTGTCATTCCTCTTAACCTTACTGAGAGTTCTGTTGGAAACAGCAGTGGGGAGGGCCCCACTCCTGTACCTCCTACACAAAACACTAGTCAGCACCTCCAGATGCCTTCCCTTCCCCCATTACAGTAGCCATTGCTCATTCATTCTGTGAAGTGGCTGCATGCCATCTGGCTGATGTTTGGACAAACAGGATGGGTTGGATTGACTTTTCTTAGGCAGCCTCCAAAATATAAGGACTAGATTCAGTTATTCAAACTAAACTGGGAACTCTAAGGCACACCAGCACATTAAAAGACCACATTAGATGTACTGTCAGCCTCTGCCCCTTGACTGATTTAGGTCTCTCTTGTGGACCTCCAGTAATTGTAAACAGCTCTTTCCAGGGGTACCTGAAATGCTCCCAGCATTGTACTTCTTGTAGGGAAGCCAGACGTTAACTCGCCTCCTTACCAAAAACATAGTGACTTGCACCATAAAGAGATTTGTAAGAGAACTTCAGGTATTTAATGTAACATCATATAGTTTTAGAATGATTGTAGAGTTCTCTCCAAAATTAGGCTAACCTTGATTACTTAGGGGAACTTCTTGGAGGGATGGCTGATTCATTACTTACATATACTCTGCAAGCAGTTATCCCTAGGATGGAGTTAGGGTAGGTGTTATGAAATGGGTCCCTGACTTCAGCTGAAGTGATCAGTGATACCAGTTCACCTCTAGAAGGTATTTAGTTCAGCCTCAAGTCACTTGGCCAGGGTTGTTATAGATGATAGAATTGCCTTAGATTTCCTTGTGAGCCAGGTGGATTACAAGGCAGAATCTGTGTAATTGCTAATATATATTCCTTTACCTGGATTGACGGTCTAAGTGGAAAGGTCATTTTAGACACATAAAAGAGAAAGTCATTTGGATTTTTAAGGTTGACCCTGACGGTTTATGGGATTTGTTCAGCTGGTTTAGCCCAGGACCCTGGAGGACCTGGTGGAGGTCAGTATTGTAGGTTGGCCTCATCTTGCTGCTTGAGTCATCTCTGACTCAAGAGCCTCAGATCTTCTGCCTTCATCCGTGAAACTGTGACAGTCTACCTTGTTAGTTTACAAATAGGGCAGAATCTCAGACATACCACAATTCTTGACAAAGAGATCATGGGTGCTCTCTCTGGAGTGTCTATTTGGGAGCCCCATATCTCTATTTTAAAAAAATGATCTATTTGAGTATCAGTAAAGGTCAAAACTTGTGCTAGAAGGCAGAGTTGGGTAATTGGAACAGAAACTGTATGGCTCATGAAGTCAAAAATAATTCTGTCCCTCTAAAAAAAGTTTATGGAGCCCGGCTCTAGCACTCTAGCCCAACATTATTTCCTTTAAATATACTTGCAACGGTGTGTCAAGATAGATGTATAAAGATACTCACTGCAAGGTTGTTTATGATAATAAAAAAAAAGTGGTCAACAAAAAACTAACAACTTCAGAAATTATGAAAAGGTCTAGATTTATTGCTTGAACATTGACTTGTTTTGTAGATTTTCACAGATCATCCCTTGTACTGAAATCTCCCCAGTGAGTCTGAGACACCACATTACATACTGGAACTTCAGTATACATGAAACAGTTTTCTTCTTCAAGTAGTTTTCTTCCTCACCTAGAATAAAGCTTTGTCAGATACTGCAATCCAGGAGAGGAGGCAAGGGACACCAGATTAATTTGGCAAGCCTCTGCATATTGCAAGCTCTTGGGAGTGCAAGGATCACCCAGTAAGAGGCTATAGTATTGCTGTTAAAGTTTGCATTTTAGTCTAAAGATCTTTGCAAGCCATTCAGAAGGTAGTCACTGGGAAAAACAAAATAAAACAAAATGAAAACCAAACAAAACAGGTTGGAACAACAATAGCAAGCACAAAGGTATTGCTTTTGATGAGCCACAGTAAATACTGATTCTTTTCGATTGAGGGGTGTTGGTGGTGTTGGTGATGGGGAACCCTCTGTGCACTCAGGTGTGAGGACAGAAACCTTAAATGAGTGGAAGGCCTATACTGACTGAGGTTTAGGAGATAATTAAGTTGACTTTTTTAATGAGCTTTACTAGGAAATCAAGACCAAACTGTTTTTGGAGCTTGGTAGCCTGTTAAGAAGGGGAGGTGTTGATAGTCTAGTAGGAACTTGAATTTTAGGAATCCATCTAAGGAGAAAGAAGGCAGAGTTCTATATGTGGTGGCCAGCATTGGCTAAAATGTAATTTTTTAGTGATCAGTATTGAAGACGTTTCAGAAGTATTTTGCTCACTACCTCTAGAGGAGTTGTATTTTCTCATTGCCTTTCAGTTATAAACGTAGTAACCAGGTGTTTTGAACAACAAATCAGGATTATTCCTTTTCTTAGACAAAGGAATTAAAATTATTTTTATTCACAGTCTTAAAAATTTAGTCAGGTTTAATGGTACATTTGACATTCTCATGGGAAAAAATGGGTATATGAGGTAGGGATTTTCCTTGAAAATCTAGGAGATCTGTGTCATATGTGTATAGCCCAGTATTAACAGATTGTGGTCAGGAAATAAGCGATAAAACTGTCTATAATTGAGGTAGGAGCAGAGGCAAATATATTGAGTGCATTTTGAGGTCCTTTTGCAAAGAGTTCTGTATGTTGTAAACCTTATATTTGTATTTCTTCAAGTATGGAACTGGAGAAGTAACATCTTACATACAAAGTTTGACATATTGGTAGGGCTGTCTTTTTAAAAAGGTGCTTTTTTCTCCTTTTGAAAAAATGTAGAAGTAATGAGGGGAAGACCTGTGATTATTTAACTTGTTGCCTAATTTCCATAGATTATATTTTGCCCTGCACATTACATTTCCAAATATACAAGCAACTTAAGGTAGACAAGCAACATAGAGAACCATTATGTCTTACTCAAAGCTAATACAAACCAACTAGCTGAATAAGATCACTTGGGAAAGGTACTCAACTGAATAAATAGATTAAGTGGTTTATTTTCTATATGGGCAGTTAGGAAAGCATGTTATTTCAGGTGGCAAACATGGAAGAATTCTGGGACTATGTGTAGGTGGAACAATGCTGAGCTTTCTTCTAGTTAATCAGGGAAGACTTCATGAAGGAGGATGAGTAAGTGTGGATAAGATGCTGAGGGTGGTGTGGCTATCTTTGTGAAGAGCTTCAAAATCAAGAGGAACAATCTATCATTTTTGAAATTAAGGATAACAACCTTTAATTTTTGTATTATATGAGGTGGATGGAGGAGGTAAAACACATTAACACCTTGTATTTTTTTAGGCTTCATGTAGTGTTATACTGATTTTATGTTTACTCCTTTCCATGTGTTTTCTCTAATTAGATTAAGAACATTCTGAGGGTGGGAATTATCTTTTCTGCTTCTTTTTTTGCCCCACATAGAACAAAATTATGACTCATCCTCACAAAAGAATTCAATTTTTTTAAAGATAACTTAAGATTTCTAATATGGAAAGCTCAAATATTTTGTTAGCTCTCTGGCAGAATGTGAGTAAAGAGAGGACTTGGGACCAAGAGCTGGGCAGAACCTTTAAAGTATTTTTAGCTTTGAGGGGCAAGCTGAGGTCAGAGTGTCATGCTGAAATTGGAAGACAGGGGTAAGCCTCCTGATTGTAGCAGGTTAGACTAGTGGTGGGATAGGAAACATTGGCATCAACAGTGGCTTATTATACAGGCGTGTGCCAGGATTCTCTCCAGTCATCAGGAAATAATTTAGGAATGCTGTTCAGATTGAGATGCATGCCTCAGAATTCATAGTAATAGAAATGTTCATGTAGGATAGGAGTAGGTAAAGAAGTGAGTTTGGCACTTATATGATTCTACTGCAGTGACTGAAACCTAGCAGATATGAACTCACATTTAGTATACTGCCTATAAGGGTAGGAAGTGTGATTCTGAATAGTTTTACATTTCTTTTTTTCTTTTAATAATCTTAGACCCTGGTAATCATATTTTTTGGACTGGTCCTCTCTTGTCAGGCCTTGGGATTGGAAGATGGAAATAGTAATAGCCTGATTTTAGGGGATTTCTGAACTGAAAGGAGAACAGGTTACTGTTGGTAGCTCACACAGGTGGGAGTGGAATAATCTGCACAGTGCCAGGTGGTTTTCCTTCTCTTTTAGGATATTGAGGCTTTTCCTCTCTCTATTGATTTTATATATATATATATATATATACACACACACACACACACACACACACACACATATATATAGTCATATTTATGCTATTAGGAAATTTTAAAAATTTGTTTTGGTTTCCATACTGAAAGGTTAGCTGGGATTATGAGAAATAATCTCCAACAGCATTCCCAGTTTTTGCCTCAAGTAGTTTTTCAGATAATACTGAGTTGCGTTATAGAGATTCTGTATTGGTGTGGGGCTCGGCTCCATTCAGTGCTGGCTTAGTGTATGTATTTATTGAGTACCTAGTATGTGCCAGATACTTCTCTAGGTACTTTTTACCTGTTATATCATTTAATCATCATGGGAACCTTAAAAGAAAGATAGTGGTATCCCCGTTTTAAAGCTGAGGATATTGAAGTTCTCTTTACCAACCAGATTAATGAATCCTTTTCATTCCCCCTGGAAAATATACTGACTGATGACAATGGCTCCATTAGTCCCTCATGTGTAACCAGTTATATTCTAGTATGCTTCTGTACTGCTCCAACGACATGAATTGTATCTTTACCAAGAATCAATTGTATTTGTTCTCAAACTGTTAATACTTATTTTTTTAAAATTAAACCAATGAGTTCATAAAGAAGGTTGTTTTATGAAAGCTGAGTTGAATACTTAGAATGAACAAGGAGCTATAAAATACTTATTACTGAGTGTAAATTAGAGAAAAATTCTGGAAGGTTCTGAATTTGTTTCTTTGCAAATGCATTGGTTTTTGCTATACTTTAAAGAAACAAGCTCTGAACACTGTGGAGAATGCATTAGGAGTATGACTTTATGCAAGAAGGGCAATGTGGAACTCTAATCAGAGGATCCATACTCAGAAAAAAAGTCCTGATCCTAAATTTGGAACCAAATGAAAAGTAAGACACAAGAGAGTGACATATGAAGATTAAAATGTCAGTTTTATTAATGATACCACGATTAGAGTTCACGGCTTTAAAGCTGCTGCTGCCAAATGGGCTTGCCAGCACTGCAAGAAAATACCCAGAATTTCTGCCTCATACCCTTCCAACACCTGATTGGAAGAATAGTGTCAATCAGTGGTATTAACAGCTTTTTATAATATTAGCCCCATGTGTTCAAGAACTGTGCACATTAGTCAGGAAGCTCACTCTTCCCTGGAATAGGGTAGGGAGGGCAGGGAATTCTTCTAGATAGAGGCTTGAGGCTAGGTGAAGGTGATGCCTACATCAAAATATTGGGTTATGTCTTATGATTAAAATGTATTTAAGGTAGTGTATGGCTCATTCATTATACCTTCACTTTAATCTACTTTTGAAATTACGATTGTATGTTATATAGCTAAAAAGGAACAGAGCCTAAATCAAGCCTAGTCCTCTCTGCTTGATAAGCCTTTGGTTATTTTCACTAAATCACACTTGAGGGTTCTTTTTTTTTTTTTTTGGCTGTGTCGGGTCTTAGTTGTGGCATGCAGGATCTTTGTTGAGGCATGCGGGATCTTTCATTGTGGCACACGGGCTCTTCGTTGTGGTGCTCAGACTTCTCTCTAGTTGTGGTGTGTGGGTTTTCTCTTCTCTAGTTTTGGCGCACAGGCTCCAGGGTGTGTGGGCTCTGTAGTTGTGGCGCACGGGTTCCAGGATGCGTGGGCTTTGTAGTTTGTGGCACACGGGCTCTAGTTGAGGCCCACGAGCTTAGTAGTTGTGGCCCACGGGCTTAGTTGCCCCGCAGCATGTGGGATCTTGGTTTCCTGACCAGGGATCGAACCTGAGTCCCCTGCATTGCAAGGTGGATTCTTTACCACTGGACCACCAGGGAAGTCCCTTGTTGAGGTTTCTTGTGGGCACCCTCTTGCTTCCTTTTTTCTATCTCTCTTTACTGATGTACCTGTTTCTTGAATTTTCCCCCTGGGACTTTGACTACAGAGCCTATTTTGTTTCATTCAGGAGAATAATCCTCAAACTGAAAAGCTTCTATCAAATAACATAATAGAATAGAATTGTAGCATACAATAAGTGAAGAGAAAGAGAAAATAATCACCGAGGTGCTTTAAATACCTGAAATAATGTCCGGTCTCCAGCTACATACAAATAATGTTGAAAGAATTTGTGAATATATCCGCATACAGTGTTTTTGTTTACAAAAGTAATACATGCACATTAGTTTTTTTTTAAGTTATTACTGTAAAAAATGTGATGATGGAGCATAAAAAGAAGTAAATAAAACCTTAAACTGCATTAATATGAATGTGGTATCAGAATCATAGATGCTCACGGTTCCACTGTCATCTTCGATGGGGTGGTGAATTCATTTTTATACTTTAAGAGTGATATTCATCAACTGTAGTGTCTAGAAGGGCGTGTTTAGGATTTGAGCTACTGTGACATAGGAGTAGTAGCCAATAAATGGGGTGGGAAGACTAAGAACAAATGGGACTATTTATGCTCCAGGTTTTTGAATACTGTCATGTAAAAGAGGGCATAGACTTCTGTGGTGTTCCTCTGGAACAGTGGTAGAAAAACTGTTTTGGTAAAGGGCCAGATAAATATTTTGGGTTTTGTGTTTGCAAGCATTCAACTCTGCCATTGTAACATGAAAGCAATCATTTGGTAAACAAATGCACATGACTATATTTCAACAAAACTTTATTTCTAAAAACAGACAGTGGGCTAGATTTCACCTGCAGGACAGCTACTGCTGTAGAGGAGAACAGTTTTCATCTCAATTTAAGAGAGAATTTTCCAAGAGATTCTGTGTTTCACCAGTGGTGAAGACTATCTCGAGAGGTCTGAGCACCCCATCTCTGATTTATTGTAACCATCAGCTTAGCATGCTGTTGGTAGGACTTGACACTAACTAGGAAGATAGACCAGATGACTCCTAAGGTTTCTGCCAATTTTTCCCTACCAGTTTTCCATGCTTACTTTATGTGGCTGTACCACAGTTTCTTTATCCCTGTTAAAGGACATTTATGTTGTTTATGGTTTTTGGAGAATATGATTAGAATAGCTATGAACATTTTTATACCAGTTTTTCTGTGAACCAAGTTATCATTGCTGTAGAGTAAATACCCAGGAGTCTGACTTCTGAGTCATATGGTAATTGTGTGCAGCTTGCTTTATTTTTTTAATTTTTTATGTTTTTGGGAGTGTTCCCGCCTCTTCAGTCTTTTTTTAAAAATATAATCTTAATTAATTAATTGGCTGCGTCGGGTCTTCGTTGCTACGCACGGGCTTTCTCTAGTAGTGGTGAGCAGGGGCTACTCTTTGTTGCAGTGCGCGGGCTTCTCATTGCGATGGCTTCTCTTGTTGCAGAGCACAGGCTCTAGGGGCATGGACCTCAGTAGTTGTGGCACATGGGCTTGCTCCACAGCATGTGGGATCTTCCCGGACCAGGGCTCGAATCCGTGTCCCCTGCATCGGCAGGCGGACTCTCAACCACTGTGCCACCAGGGAAGCCCCACAGCTTGCTTTATTTTTAATAAATGTTTATTTCTTATTTTGAAGTAATTATATTCATTAGAGGAAATTTAAAAAGTGGGGGCAGGAAGTAAAACTAGGAAAAATACTGCCCACAGTGTCTCTGCTGAAACCTAAACACAGTAAAAATTTCAGTGTGTTTGTTCTTCCTCTTCCTCCTCCTCCTCCTCCTCCTCCTCCTCCCCCTCCTTCACCTCCCCCTCCCTTCCTCTCCTGCTGTTCCCCTTCTCCTCCTCCCCTTCTCTTCCTCCTCCCTGTCCTTCTCCTCATCTTTTTTCCTTCTCCTCCTCTTCTTTCTCTTCCTCTTCTGTTTTTACCTAGCAGTAATCATACTGAAAAAATAATTTAATATCCATTTTCTTTCTCTTAATTCCATTATTTATATATGACTCACTAGATGGAAATTTTCTAATTAGCATATGGCACCGTGTCTAGCATGTACATAACCATGATAACACATTTGTGTAAATGAGTTACTATGGTGGGAGTTTAGGCAATGTGGCTGGCTACTATTAGATATTTTGGACTGAGCAGCCTTTTTTTACTCATCAAATTCTACTGTTTGGGTGACTATGGACTCCAACCAATTGCCTGATTTTGGGGATGGTGTGTTTGATGCCAGCTACTAGGCTTGCCACTCAGACTGAATAGAATGTTAAGGCAGTTACACTTGTGCCATTGTTTATTATGTGAGTGATTATTTCTGGAGTAGACTTTTCATCTAAACCTAAGTAATGTATGAAGCTAACAACATGGAAATGTTTCCATGAGGTCTTAGAAACCATTTACTGCTAGCTCCGTATTTTTCTCCTTTTTACCTTTATTTTTATGTGCTGTGGGCTACTCCTGTTTTTAGAATGTAGGCTCTTGTCAGGTGATTGCTAAGGCTTTGATGTGGCCTTGTGGAACTCAGAAAACCACTGCCTTCTTTGCATTTTGCTGAAGTGCTAGTCAGTGATGTTTCTGTCACCTTTGCAGCTGAAAGTTTGGCTAAAAGGATTGTTTGGCTTGAGGTTTGGGGATTAAATCCGTCTTCTGAGTCTTTCTGACCTGGCCTCTCATCATAGTTGGGTATTAGAGAATATTGTTAAGATAACAGATTCTGTAATTCAGAATTTAGAAATCAGGAAAGGTAGGGTTCCTTTACTTACTTAAAAAGGGGGTATCCTCTGGTTCTGGATAATATGGAGTAAACATACACCACCCTTTCTTTGCAACTGAATGGAACTGTAAAACCTGGACAGAATACATGGTAAATAGCAGCACGCAGATTGAAGAAGAACATCAGTTTTTGAATACCACCAAACTTCTAGGATCCCCTGGCCTGACCTCAGTGCAGCCAGAAACCTGGAATTGAGCACTGTGGTATAGAGAGAATGAGATCTAGAAGCCTTCTAATTCTGGCGTGAGGAGTTGAAAAGCTCAGAGAGTTGGGTCATTCTCTGCTTTTTTTTTTTTTTTTTTTTCATTTTCTCACAACCCAGTTTCAGGCAGTCACATGTAATGACATCAGTTTACAACAGGTGTCTGAAGGAGCCAGAACTCTGAGGGAGGGGAACCTTACTCTCTTTTTGATGCTGTGATTCAAAGTGGGCAGAGGCAAACTCCATTTTTAGTCTGTCCTCCCATTGTTTGACCCCCCCGCAGGCAGTGGTTACAGAAGTAGACTGTTCCTGGCTGGAGGACAGAAAAGGGTATTCTCAGGAAATTGGAAAGTGCCATGGGGAGAAGAGGAAAGATCTTGGGAAAGAGACCTGTGAAGTTGTGTACACACACTTGAGCGCACTGTGAACCTGTGCAAATGCACGGATCAGATCCTAATTAGCATTTTTTAATATTAATTAATTTTTGGCTGCGTTGGGTCTTCGTTGCTGCCTGTGGGCTTTTTCTCTAGTTTTCCTCTCATTGTGGTGGCTTCTCTTGTTACTGTGCACAGGCTGTAGGCGCACGGGCTTCAGTAGTTGTGGCTCATGGGCTCTAGAGTGCAGGCTCAGTATTTGTGGCACAAGGGCTTAGTTGCTCTGTGACACATGGGATCTTCCCTCTTCCCGGACCAGGGCTCGAACTCGTGTCCCTGCATGGCAGGCAGATTCTCAACCACTGCCACCAGGGAAGCCCCCTAATTAGCATTTTAAAGACTTTGAAAACTGAGCTGGATGAAACTCCACCCAGGTTGCAGACTGACCACTGGGTGGTGTATCCATGGGAAATCTAAAAAGCATTGTAAAGGCTTTGAAAACTGAACTGACATTGAAACCACAACCTTCAGAAAGCATATTGGAACTTGCAGCTTGAACCTAACCAGGTCAACTGCCTGTGAAAACAAAAATATCGATATACTCCACAGGAATCAGGAAGATCCTGAGTTACATAATATATTATTAAAAATGTCAAGGATATAATCCACAGTTACTCAATATGCAAAGAACCACGAATACCTCAACTCACATTGGAAAAGGCGATAATAGACCTTACTGACAAGACAATGAAGATGTTGGAATCATTAGACAAAGACTTTAACCAACCATTATAAAAATGCATGAATAAGCCATTGCAAATACCCCTTCAACAAGTGTTAAGCTAAAAGTATCAGCAAAGAAGTAAATGATATAAGAGGAATCAAATATAATTTTCAAACTGAAAAATACAGTAATCATAATAAAAGCTCCCTGGATATATTCAGTGGCAAGAAAGGAGAGGAAAGAGGAGAGAGTCACTGAACTTCATAGGGCAAGAGAAATTTTCCAATCTGAACAATAAAGAGAAAAATGATAGAAAAAAATAAGAGCTTCAGAGAACTGAAGCTGTAACATAAGGGCTAACATTTGTGTCGTTGGAGTCCCAGAAGGAGAGGAGAAATAGTGCGATGCAGAAAAACATGTTTGAAGAAATACTGGCTGAAAATTATAATTGCGTTAAAATTCATAGAACTGTACAACAAAAGGAAAATAAAGTCAATTTTATTGTGTGAGAATTTACAATAAATTTGAAAATGGGAGGTATTATGTTGCGATAACGTGGAATTTTTATTTAGCAGTGGTAATTCCTGGACTCTTTTGACCTTAGGAATGACTGGTTTCACAGTTGGTGATGGGGAAAGTTTTAGTCTTTTCTTTCCTTTTCTCCCTTATTACCTGAAGTGAATTAATAATTTGGTGTGAATAGTGGTGGCAAGATGTTTAGTTTTTTTCTTCTTTTTAGAGCAACTCTTAGAATATGTGATAGTTTGGCTTCTTATATCTTTTTTTTCTAAACTATAGAAATTTCCTACTTATAAGGAATTGGAAGGATGTGAACAGCCCTGAGAAAATAGATTCCTATTTTTCTACTTACAGAATTTTGTGGAATGTTAGTAAAAATTGGCAGCTTTGCTTATTTAATGCTAAAAATGTGCCATTAACTAAATACCTCTAATTTCACAGCTCTGTAGTCATTTGACAGGGATTGTACAGGTTCAAAAGGAAAGTAAACACCAGATTATCTATTAGAAGGGGAAAAAAATGGAAATGGTTCAAAATTGGATGCCATGAATTAACACATAATCATCTGTATAAATTCTCTTTGCCCTCTAAAAGAATGCTTAACTGCAGAGTTAAGCATTCTGCAGAGTTTTTTAGTGATATGGTGGTGATGAAATTGAGGTATAAATAATGTATATTTCAGATGAAGAAACAGAGTCTTTGATATCTGCTTGATTTGTACAAGGTTATATACACACAATGATGAATTAGGGATTTGACTTGTTAAAATGATAGTTTCCTGGAGGAATTATTTTATCCAAATAATAGTGTGAAAAGTGTTTGCAGTCATGTCATTAGAGTTGCTTTTGATGGACTCTGAGGGGTGTCTTAGATGGGTTAAATTTTTCTTAATTTTATTTTTTGTTTATATTTGTTTTTTTTTAAAAAAAAAAGACACTGAAGATCTTGGCCTGACAGGATTAGAAGACTTCCTTAGTGGAGCCTCATGGAATATTATTAGAAATGTGGATCAGGATGAGATTGTGAGAAGCCTTGATTGACAAATTCAGTAGTTTGGGGCTTTGAGGGACCCTTGAAAGATTTTTGAAGCAGTATTTGGGGAAGTTTTTACTAAGTGTAGTGTGGACTGGATTGATTAGAATACCAGTGATGGAGGGTAATGAGGGCATCTTGTTGTAGATAAAGGTCTGGATTAGGAAAATAATTGTAATGGAGTAAAATAGCTGGAGAGGATCTATTTTAAAGTGCAGCTAGGCTGTATTTTGTAATTTGACATTTAGCTCGTCCTGGTATATACCTGGTAGTGGAATTGCTGGGTCATATGGTATAATTCCATCTTTAATATTTTGAGGACCTGACACACTGCTTTCCAAAATGGCTGCACCATTTTACATTCTCACCAGCAGTGTATGAGGGTTCCAGTTTCTCCAAATCCTGGCCAACAATTGGGATTATCTGTCTTTCTGATTATAGCCATCCTGGTAGAACATCTTTTCAGGTACTCATTGGCTCTTTGTGTATCTTCTTTGGAGAACTGTTCAGATTGTTTGCCATTTTCAGTGACTGCGTTGTCATAGTTCTTTATATATTCTAGATACAAGTCCTTTATCAGACCTATGATTCTGTTGTCTTTTCAGTTTCTTTCAATTTTCATGATATCCAATTTACCTACTTTTTCTTTTATTGCTTGTATTCTTGGTGTCATATGTGAGAGACTTCTAAATGGAACAGAGTAAAGAAAGAAGCAATCCCTATATCATTGTCCCCTCTGTAGAGGGATTTTTTTGATGCTTATAGTGTCATAGGATTTGGGCAGCTGCAAGTAACTAGCATGTTGGGATGATGCTTATTCAGTTAAGGTGGGGGAGGTCAGTTAATCAAAAGGAGAAGTCAGTTATTTTTCCCTGGACTAAGACATTAAAATTTTAAAAGGGATAATTTCCTTTAATTGATGGTTGTGAAGTGATAAAATATAAAGTAATAAAACCGGTATAGTTTGGAAAATTACTTCCTCTGCAGATTTTAAAGAATAGTACAAGCTACCTAACTGTAAGGTGAGGTGGGTGGTCAGTAAGAAGGGTCAAGGGATCCAGTGTAGATACAGAGTAGATGAGAGAGAGAAAAAGAAACATTCCTGGCTGTCATTTTCTTATGATCATGACTGTTGGTAGCGATTTTGGCTACCTTGGAAAATTGTTCAGTTTCTTAGGCGTATGTGTTTCATTTCTTTGATTCTCTAATGTTATAAGAAGTATCCTTGCTTTTAATGGGCAAATTAACTGAAAGGTAGAATCCATTTTAGTACTGATTTCCACCCCCACTACCATTTTTATGAATATGTAGTTTATCGTACACACACACACTTTAATTAGACATGGCAGAAAGTCATTATTTCTTGTTCAGGAAGGACTCTCTCTCTAGTGTTAATAAACGTGTGTATTATTGACCGAAATTAAATGGTATATCACAGTCAACACTGTAATATGATATAAGCCATGTTTAAAACAGCCTGATGGATTTCTAGAGGAAAGGAATTTTAAATACAAAATGAAATAGTCTTTAAAATAAACTAATATTTCTTATGTATTTGAGCAAAAACAAAATTAAGTGAAAAATTTCTATTTCAGTTGGAAAGAGGTTAAAATAGCTATTAACTTATAATGTCTGACTAGGACTGGGTTAGGGAAAGTTGTCAATAATAGAAAAGTGTCTGGCACTGTTTTGTACTACTCACAGGTTGAGTTTTTGAGATCTATGGTTTCAGGTTTCTAGAAGTGTATCACTTGCATGAAAATCTACTGTTATGTCTGCGTTCTTGCCGAAGCATGTTCTTCCTATAATCAGGAAAGGACAATTAAAATATAATCAAAGAAGCCATGGAGTTTATCTAAAATATTTTTGTTCATTTAAAGAAGTATTTTTGTTATCTTTAACAGGAAGCTGCTGCTTTAGGAACAGGGGAAGGGAAGATTAGGAATATCTGTATTTTTCTTTAGTCCTTGTTCTAGTATATTGAAGACATAAAAGTAAAACTTGGAATTATATTAAAGTACAGTGATTCCCTGGGCACATGCATGGGTGTGCATGTCCTGTGTACTGTAACTGGTTGAGAGTTGGGAAATTAGATAGGTGATTTAGCTTTTCTGGCATGTTTTTTTCACGTGTGAATGAGGGAAGGGGAAAAGGTACTCCAAGTTCTGTGATTTCTATGGTGGAGTTTCTTGCCTAGTTCTTACTTGCCAAGTGATTCCGTCCCCTAAACCTCCTGTGCTCCTGACACATATAACTAACTTAAGTATTTGGACCAGATGGCTTTGGCATGCTCTTATGCATTCTGGATCTTTCATTCACAAAAATTTATCTAAAGTCTTCTAGTACTTTTTAATTTTAATTAATATTTCTCACAGTACATTGTAGACTGTCTTCTAATATCTTAGGGCTGAGTGAGGATCCATTAATTTTCTCTTCTCTGGGTAACTGATGATTTAATTGAGAGTTCACTAATGACTAATACTATGTAAACAGAGCTTGGGTTGTTTTTTCTTACATATATGCCCGTATTGAAACTCGTCTGCTACTTTACCTCATTTATGAGTCCCTATGAAATATTCCAATAGCAGTCTTAGCATTTTGTTAGTCTGAGTTACTTTATTGTTATTTGTACACCCAGCCATTTAACTTGGATTCCCCGTCCAGGTTATTTGTCTTTTCTGATCACTTGTGGAATGCATTTGTACTTCTCGTGTGTCAGTAAATGTTTTCCCTGTCCTTGGTTTTGTTTTTCTGTCAAACCTTTAAGGAGGACAGAAAGATATCCTTTATTTCATCTAACTTAGGGTTTTGTTTTTGCTGTTGGTTTAGTAGTCCATATTACATATTTTTAGTCTTTATATTTCCACATTTTCTCAGGATGAAATCTAAGAGAGATTAGTTTTGTGTCACTCTCTATCCCCTCCTGTCCTTTCACATCCCCACCTCAGTAAGCTTTGTTCCTGAGCTCTCTGTGGGACTGAGTCAGTGGACCTTCTCCTTGTTTCAGACTAGCTTTTTGAGAGTCATGAGACCAATTTATCTGTACAGTTTAGGCTTTCTTCTGGACCTCCCTAAGAACAAGTAGAGTTATTAATCTGCATGCCCTCTGACACAGTAGCTCTAATCACTTAGCAGTCCCATTTCTCTGAGACTGTCAAAAGTCATGGTTGGTTGTCATTAAAACCTAGAATTTCTTTGTATCAGTTATCTTTTACTCTTTGATCTTATATTTGTGACTTCTTCAGAAATTACTTACATCTTTCTTGATCAGCTTCTCTAATAAATAGTGAAGCATGGAATTTGAATATTTATTTTCACTTTATTCCCTAAATAAGAGCTTTTATTATTAAAATACTTTTAAAGTTACTTGCTAAATGATTCCCGAACTCCTTTCTAGTGGTATGATTTTCTTTTGAGAAGTTTTCTTCTCTTCTTGAAAACATGATTGTATTCATTCTTTTTTTTTTTTTTTTTTTTTTTTTGCTGCGTTGGGTCTTCATTGCGGTGAGCGGGGGTACTCTTTATTGCGGTGCGCGGGCTTTTCATTTTGGTGGCTTCTCTTGTTGCGGAGCACGGGCTCTAGGCACGCGTGCTTCAGTAGTTGTGGCACGCAGGCTCGGTAGTTGTGGCTCGCGGGCTCTAGAGCGCAGGCTCAGTAATTGTGGGGCATGGGATTAGTTGCCCCGTGGCATGTGGGATCGTCCCGGGCCAGGGCTCGAACCCGTGTCCCCTGCATTGGCAGGTGGATTCTTAACCACTGTGCTACCAGGGAAGTCCTGTATTGGTTCTTATCGGCTCTCTCTCATAGAATAAAACTTTAATGCAACCACGTAGCAAAAATACTCTGAGTCATTAACTTCTTGTTCAGTCTACATTCCTGATATTGTTTATAAAATGGACTGTATGTTTGTAGACTTATCTTGACATAACACTTGATGGCTGTTCATATTTTAAATTAGTGATACTTAGTAACAAGTAAATTGATTCTTTCCCCATTTGTCTCCACCAGTGTATTCAGTATCCAAAGAAAGTTCTTTGGCAAGTGCATAACCTGACTGAAATGTCAGGGAACAGATGGAAAGGAGTTCCACAAGAATTGGCTGAATAGTAGGAGTTTGACTTTCTGAAAAATAGCTTTACTGACTTTCCTTTCCTCCAAAAGTAATATGAAGAAGAGCTCAACCTTCAAATGAAGGAACAGCTGTTTTTAAGCTGGTATTTAGTAGAAAGAGATAGAAGCCTTTTCAAATAAAGTCTTAACCCTATGAGTTATTTTTGAAAGGCTGTGAGTTCTCAGGACATTGAGGATGTCTCATGATCAGATGTAAATACAAGAAAACACAATTCAGAGCCAGTAAAATTCTTCTGAATTTTTCTAATAATATTGCTGCCTCAATTAGGGTGAAAAATTGCATGTAGTGTGATTGGCTTACTCATAATATGAATATGAAGGGAACTGAGTTTATTCATGATTATATAAATGGGAATTGTGGAAGTTATTACAGTCACATTCTGTGCTTTATGTGCATTTAGCATATCCACGCACATTTTTAAGTTTTACCATAGAATGCTGAAGATCAAACTCATAATACTATATAAATCCCTTTAAAATTATTGATCCATTGCATGATCGACTCATGTGAGTCTATAAAGAGGCTCTCAGGTATTAAGTTTAACAAATTAAGCTGTCATTTTCACAATTACATGAAGAATTTGAGGCAGGAGACTCTACCTGACGTCAAATATTAGACAAAACTAAAAATGCATTGGAAGGACATAGAGTTGAAGAGAAAGCTGAGAATTTTGTCAGCCTAACAAATTTATCTGTGACTGCTGGGGTGATCTCTGATTACTCATCTCTTAATACATTAAAATTAGATACGATCGGGCTTCCCTGGTGGCGCAGTGGTTGAGAGTCCGCCTGCCGATGCAGGGGACACGGGTTCGTGCCCTGGTCCGGGAGGATCCCACATGTCGCGAAGCGGCTGGGCCTGTGAGCCATGGCCGCTGGGCCTGCGCGTCCGGAGCCTGTGCTCTGCGACGGGAGAGGCCACAGCAGTGAGAGGCCCGCGTACCGGGAAAAAAAAAAAAAAAAAAAAATTGGATACGATCTTCATGATAAATCATTTGTGCATACTATTGAACCAAATAATTCTCTTATTGCTTTTTAAATCATCAGATGGAGAAATTAGTGCTGTGTCCTCTATGCTTTTTTCTTTTGGGTCCACATAAACATACTTTGCAGGCCTTTGCCATGGTGGGAATTAATTGTGGCGATGGAAGCTAAAATGTTTCATGCTGATTTTACAGTGTGTGTATACTGCAGAAGTTAGACAAGGGAACTAAGTTAAACAAAGATCTAGAGCTACTGCCAAGCCTGAAAACAACAATGGTGCAAAGAAGAGAACAGCATGCTTGGTCCAAAGCCAACAAAATCCAAATGTAAATTTGCTTGTTGAGAGGCATCACGTGTAAATGGGCTTATTTTGGCAACTGCTGGAGTTAAAATACAAAAGACATCACTTATGCAAAAGCAAAAGTAATTGAGGTTTGGGGTTGTTTTGTTTGTTTTTTTATAAGAAAATGGTCTTTCCGAATTTATAGTAGCCATTTAGTTTGTATGAAGAACGCTGCCTTTCACTTTTGTTAAAATCCATTTATTGTTTACCTAATCCCATTACTAGTGAGCTGTCTTTCTTCATATTCATGAAAGTTATTTTGGGTGACATAAGAAGAAGATATGACCATTATATCAAAAGTTTACTGAGCACATTTTTGAAAAAAGTCTTGGATTGGGGCCCATAATTAGAATCCTTTCTTGGTATGTTTGCAGCATATTTTATATTGTGAATATAATTGCCGTTTTCTAGCCCTTGCCTGTATGCCATTTACTGGATGTAATTACAAAAATGCCTTTTACCTTATTTTATGGCAGGGAATAAAGTAAAATGAATGCCTAGCTAGTTGTGGGTCTGACTCAGTTGTGGCTCATCAGATGGCCTTGGGTGAAAGGAAACAAAAGTAGGAAGGGTTTCTTTGAGGATAAAGTTAAGGAATGAAAACAGATCCTTCTTACAGAGATAAGATATAAGAAATGGACATCATTTTTCTATGTTTAAAAAACAGTGGTTTCCCCTCCTTCATTGGATGATATTATTTACATATAAATTTTCTTATGAAGTATTAGGTGTTCTCTTTTCTTTTAAATGTAAAAACACATTAACGTGAGATATGCCCTTTTAAAATTTTAAGTGTAAGGTACAGTATTGTTAACTGTATGCACATTGTTGCACACAAAATCTCTAGAACATTTTCATCTTGCATGACTGAAACTCTGTTTCCATTGAACAGTACCTCATTTCTCGCTTCCCTTAGCCACTGGCAACCATCATTCTACCTTCCTGTTCTGTGAATTTGACTCCTTTAGATACCTCATCTAAGTGGAATCATGCAGTACTTGTCCTTCTGTGACTAGCTTATTTTACATAACAGAGTGTTCTCTAGATTCAGCTATGTTGTAGTATATGACAGGATTTCCCTTTTTCAAGGCTAAATAGTATTCTGTTGTATGAATGTACTGTGTTTTCTTTATCCATCCATTTATGGATGGATATTCATGTTGTTTACACCTCTTGGCTATTGTGAATAATGCTGCAGTGAACTTGAGAGTGCAGGTATTTCTTTGAGGTTCTGTCTTTGGTTCTTTTGTATAAATACCCAGAAAAAACAGGATTGCTGGATAATATGGTAATTCTATTTTACATTTTTTGACAAACCTCTGTACTGTTTTCCTCCATATTGTTACAGTCCCACCAACAGTATATACAGGGTTCCAGTTTCTCCACATCCTTGCTGATACATATTTTCTGTTTTTTTGTTTTGTTTTGTTTTTTTTGTTTTGTTTTCTATAATGGCTCTCCTAACAGGTGCAAAGTAATACCTAACTGTGGTTTTGATTTGCACTTCCTTGATGATTAATGATCTTGAGAATCTTTTCATACACTTGTTGGCCATTTGTATGTGTTCTTTGGAGAAACTAAGTGTTCTTAATTCACTTAAAGCAGTATTTAAGTTGATGAAATTTCTGTGAAGTAAAAGATCCTTAATTTCTTGATGTGTTTGTGATTGCATTTGAATTGTGCATAATTAAGAGAAAATATTTAAATATATACATGTTTAAATGATAATGTATGTTAGACTGGAAGGAGGTCCGTATTTGCCCAGTGATTGCTTTTGGTTTAACTTAAGATTTAAAAAAAAAACACCTTATTTTTTATTTTTTTAAATTTATTTTATTGAAGTATAGTTGTTTTACAATGTTGTGTTAGTTTCAGGTGTACAGCAAAGTGATTCAGTTATATGTACATATGTATATATATTCTTTTTCATATTCTTTTCCATTATGGTTTATTACAGGATATTGAATACAGTTCCCTGTGTAAAAGCCATTCTTTTTAAAAAAAATTTATTGAAGTATAGTTCGTTTACAGTGTTGTGTTAGTTTCAGTTGTACAGCAAAGTGATTCAGTTACACATACATGTAAATATACATATTCTTTTTTTACATTCTCTTCCATTATAGGTTATTACAAGACATTGAGTGTAGTTCCCTGTGCTATACAGAAGGTCCTTGTTGGTTATCTGTTTTATATATAGTAATGTATATAATTTAATCCCAAATTCCTAAATTATCCTTCCTCCCCCTTCCCCTTTGGTAACCATACGTTTGTTTACTGTGTCTGTGAGTCTGTTTCTGTTTTGTAAATTTGAGAAAAGCTTATTTTTAAATTATATAAACTCATTAAAAATTTTTCAAATGATGTAACCTTATTTCAGGAAAAATTGAAAACAGAAAAAAGGAAGCAAATAACAATCCAACTTTTTAAATGAACCTATTAGTACTTTTTGTATTTCCCTCCAGTTTTTTCCCCCTTAGGCATTGTTTTTAAGTAGTTATCATAGTAAACATGCAATTTGTATCTTGCTTTTTTACTTAAAACTGTGATGGAAAGAAACTTTTATTAAAAGAAGCTTAATAGATAAAAGAGAAAAATAAGGTAGAATGGTTTTGTACATTCAGATTGGACAGTTCCAAATTGGAAACAGTCAAAAAAAAAAAAACTTTTTAAACTAAATGGGAAAAGTGAAAAAAGCAGAGGTGCTAGGAGGAAAAAATGGGATATAACAATTGCATTATTGCATTTATGAGAACGTAGACATGAGTAAGAGCACATTATATTAAATCTGCAATAATGAGCCACATGACTCTACTAGGCTTTACATTTTTTATTATTTAAGAATCTATCTGTGGATTTTAAAAATACAGTTTAACACTTCTTACACCATTGATTAATTATTTTCATTTTAATGAACTTTTTGTTCATTAGAGAAGCTCTTCCAGGGCATACATTCTACTTGTTGAATGAATCATCATGCTCAGAGAGCGTTCCAGATTTGTGATTGATTCAGTTTATTGATTTTTCTTCTTTTCTAAAGCTATTCTAAATTTTAAAAATCTGTCTTGCTTTTACACATTTTTGTGGCCAAAATTAAATGCATCCTTTACTTTGTTAGAGTTAAAGCTTTTCATTCTGACTCTCAGTCACATGGGATTTTCAGGTTAATTTCTTCTAGCACCATTTTTGGGGCAACATCTTACGCTTGAAAAGAATTCAGTATTTTCCAGGGTTCATAGATTTGTTATGATTTCCACATAAATATATGTCTTTAAGTCAGTGGATATAAAATGTAAAGGCATTTATGGAGGGGGGAGCATTTCATCTGCTTTATTGACTTTAACTTGCTTCATCATTTGTGGGGCTGGTGGCCTACCACAGCGAAGATGTAAAAAGCAAATAAGAGACACTTGTTGGTGGGGGGGTGAATGACAAAGTATGGTTCCTAACTCACAGTAGACCTTAAGTAAATGCTTATTGAATAGAAATTGTTAAATTGTGGAAAGAGTCATGATTAGGTAATTGTACAAAACAGTGAGTGACTTAATGATAGTATTTTCTGTCTTGTGTTACCTTAATCTTTTAAAATAACACACTAAAACACTGTAGGGAAATGGTTTTGTGAGGATAGGTCATTGTAAACACTAAGAAACTACTACATGCAAGGTGCTTTCCAAGCATTTTACATGCTGTCTCATTTAAGTAGGCAGAGCCATTGTTATCTGATTTTCACAAATGAGGAAACTGAGGCAAAGAAAAAAATGTGACATTTAAGTCCTACAATTTGAACTGTTTGGCCTACTACCTTGACTCCTTCGCCTACTCCTCCAGTGTATGAAGATAGCGTCATCCTTCGGTATCTGCAGGGGATTGATTCCAGGACTGTGCTGGAATGCCATAATCCATGGATGCTCAAGTCCCTTGTGTAAAATGGCATAGTATTTGTGTATAACCTATGCACATCTCCCATATACTTTCAGTCATCTCTAGATTACTTATAATACCTAATACAATGTAAATGCTATCTAAATAGTTGTAAATATAATGTAAATGCTATATAAATAGTTGCCAGTGTACATCAAATTGAAGTTTTGCTTTTTGGAACTTTCTGGGATTTTTTCCTCAACTGTTTTCCATCCACGGTTGGTTGAATTTGCAGATGCTAAGCCTGCAGATTCAGAGAGCCGACTGTACTACTTCTTTTTTATTTTCTAGGGTTTTGTCTCATAAAAGCAGGGAAAAAATGAAGCTGATTTGGCATAAACTTGAATGTCTTTGCAGCCTGAGTACCTTCACAGTGGGCTTCACCTTGTGTCAGTGTTCTACTCTGTGGTTAGACTTTGAGAGATGATGTCATTTACTATGAATAATCAATCATTCATGTTGAGGAAGATTATTGCCCCAGCAGGCTATCATTATTCCGGTCAGAGAGGAACTGATACTGGAAAAGGTAATACCACAAATGGGAAATACAACCTAGATCCAGTCAGTTCGTTAAACAACAGATACCGACCTTCCACAATTTTTCTCATGTGGCAAGACTGCCAAATGAGTTTTCTAACAATGAGAATTAAAAGGCCATCTCTGCAGTTTCAGACAGCTTATATTATTGAGCATTTACTGTGTGACAGACACTATACTGATTATCTAATAAGTATCATCTTATTTAATTCTCATCCTCAGTCTGTGAGTTATATACTATTATTAAACCCCATTTTATAGAAGAAGAGACAGAGTCATCACATACCTAGTAAATGGAAAAGCCTTGGATTGTGCTTGAGTCCATCTGACTGAGCATTATTTTCCGGATATGGCTTTGGTAGTTTCCTGATATGCTTTGTTGAGCTGAAAGGACAGAGTTAGAGACTAAGTAGTGAAATTAGGTATAGAAGGAAATCAACTAGATCCATTTTTTCAGGCACTCTTAAAACTTCTGGAATAAATATATTAAATGTTTAGAATGTGTTAAGTTTTCTTCACTCTATGAATAAATAACTTACTCTAAGTGAAGGCACACCAAGGGAGAAATTGAGTGGTTTTCCTGGGATAGCAGGAGCTTTGAAAGCTAACCTGATCAAAGATAGGAATGCTGGTTTGAAGGTCTGGAGGAAAAACTAGACCAGAGATTCAGATGTTGAGAAGAGGTGAGAAGAATACCAGATAATTAAGATATTTGGTATTGTATGCAGGTACAGAATTGAGTAAATCAAATCAGTGCAGTTCAAGCCTTTTCACTTTGAGACTAACAAGGGGGTACATAAAACAAGGGGATATATTACTTAGAATTGAGTGTGTGCTTATTTGCTGAGTTGGTGGAAGACAGATCTGTTTTTGATCACTATGAAATCTAAGTATAGTTATTTTCTCTTCCTCTTCTCTATCAAAGCAGCTCTGAACAATTTATAAACTCCTCATATTTTACCCATCCTTTCCCCTATCTTGTTAATGACATAATTGAGGAGGTCACGAAGCTAAGTCTAGTTCCTTGCTCATAGGGAGAAATCCATTTAAACTATGCATTTTATCTTTACAACTTCTTTGGGTTTAAGGTTTTAAGGGGCGAATAATGGCTAACTCAGCCAAATGCCACAAAGTTCGAATGAATAGGTGCCGACTTAAGGAAATATTGTCAACTAAAAGTATTCTGCCATCATTTTACCATTGACATCACTTTTTCCGTAGGGTTTTAAATACCTGAAAGGCCTTCTGAATGATACTTGGGAAACATTTTAAATTATTCTCAGAGGTACAGATAGGTTATTTTATTATAGATGTTTATAGAGCAAAATTGTGAGATTTTAACCTCTTAACCTGTATTTGCTAACTCTGGGTCTCTAAACCATTCTGTTAGATTAGGCTGTCTTCTATTTGTTATATCAGTTACAATCTTATTTTCAGAAATACTGAACAGGATAACGATTTCATACACTTAAAACTATTCAAAAATAATAATTTTAGGGCTTCCCTGGTGGCGCAGTGGTTGAGAATCTGCCTGCCAATGCAGGGGACACGGGTTCAAGCCCTGGTTTGGGAAAATCCCACATGCCGCGGAGCAGCTAAGCCCGTGCACCACAGCTACTGAGCCTGCGCGTCTGGAGCCTGTGCTCCGCAACAAGAGAAGGCTGCGACAGTGAGAGGCCTGCGCACCGCGATGAAGAGTGGCCCCCGCTCACCGCAACTAGAGAAAGAACTCGCACAGAAACGAAGACCCAACACAGCCAAAAATAAATAAATAAATTCATTAAAAAAATAATAATAATTTTAGTAGTTTAGTAGAGATGCTTAATATAAGAGATTGTAATGGTGCTGAATGACCACAGATTGATTGGATTATGGAGATCTTCACCTTGAGCAGAAATTGAAGATCAGCTTTTAAGTGTTAGACGGTAGTATCTTACTGCAATAGCACAGAGGTATTAAAAAATTATTCTTGACTTTCCCCTCTTCTGCTTTATTTGGATTGTGAGGGAAAACAAATATTTCTGAAAATTTTGTAGACAAAATTTACCCTCAGCTGAATAAACCTTTCCTTTAAACACTGGATATAAATCACATTTTAACAACATAAAATTTTCTACCTTTTACTTGAATTAAATTTTCAAAAATAACATTGCATTTACCTTCTCACCCTTTAGATTTAGTTTTATCTCCTGGGTGTAATTGGAAGAATTTACCAACCTTAAGCCACCACTCATATTCTTCCACTGAAGTTAAACCATGGTGAAAGACCGAGATCTCTTTCCTGTTTTACAAAAAGTATGCACTCTCTATCATTTGGATAGTTTTTTTTATTATATCATTTTGGTTTGTACCAACCTAACATTGTTATGCTGCTGTTTATTTGACTTATGTATGTACCCATTCTTCTCTAGGAACCCACAAATTTACAGTTTTATGTACATAAGACCAAATATGCTCATAATATGATAAAATTCACTTTTAATTTTATATTAATTTAAAATAGTATTTCACTTTTACGGTGAAGTTTTTATGTATGTATTTCTCAGGAACCTCTGAAAGAATTAATCATATGAACAGTCTTTCTTTAAGCTCTTTGTACAGTTTTTCAAAGCATTATTATTTTAAATATATGATAGCATTGTGATGTTTGCATTAGTAATAATCATTCATTTTATTCCATATTGCCAGTCCCAAAATTGGAAAAAGAGAGATATTGATTGTAGGAATAGATAATGTTTGAAAGGTAATGGAAAGGTAAGGCTTGGATTTTACACATTTTTTTTAAATGTTTTATTTATTTTATCTTATTTATTTTTGGCTGCGTTGGGTCTTCGTTGCTGCGCGTGGGCTTTCTTCTAGTTGTGGCGAGCGGGGGCTGCTCTTCATTTTGGTACGCGTGCTTCTCATTGTAGTGTCTTCTCTTGTTGCAGAGCACGGGCTCTAGGCATGCGGGCTTCAGTAGTTGTGGCACACGGGCTCAGTAGTTGTGGCTCGCGGGCTCTAGAGTGCAAACTCAGTAATTGTGGTGCATGAGCTTAGTTGCTCTGCGGCATGTGGGATCTTCCCGGACCAGGGTTCAAACCCGTGTCCCCTGCATTGGCAGACAGATTCTTAAACACTGCGTCACAAGGGAAGCCCCTAAAGGAAAAATCTTACAGATGTTTGCTTTCTATTGCTTCAGCAAAGACCAGGCTAGCGCTTTTATATCAAATCACCATGTCATCCTTGCCACACATGTGTAGACTTCTATTTGAACTTCAAAGAATACCTTAGAAGTCAGTGTCTCTTTCTCTTATGGTATCTAATATTGGGGATCATTTGCTTTTGGTACCCACTAGTGTTTCTAAAGCTATCACTTGACTATGGTACTAGTATGTTTCTTGTTTTAAAATTTTAAACTCTTCATTCCAAGTTGTGCTTTGTTAGTATTTAAATTTCTCCTGCTTAGAATTGCTGAGCTCATTAGATTTGCATACAAGTTGATGTTTTTCACTGGTATGGGAAACTTTTTGCCAAATTTTACTCCAGATATATAATCTGCCTCATTTTTTCTCTCATCTCCTTCTGATACTCAGATTACATGTATTTTAGACCATTTAGTATGGTCTAACAGGTAGCTAAAGCTCTACTCTTTTTTTTTCCCAATATTTTTTATCTTCAGTGTCACTTACCATTTCTTCTTCTGGTTCCAGTTCATTGTTAACCTTATTCAACAAATTTTTTATTTCAGTTATTGTAATTTTAAATTCTGGAATTCCTGTTTTCAAAAGCTTTTCTTTACTGAGAGTCTCCATCTGTTCATTCATTTTGACCATCTTTTTCTTAAAGTCTTTCAATACTTATAATAGCTGTTTTTTTTGGTTTTTGTTTTTGTTTTTTTTGCGGTACGTGGGCCTCTCACTGTTGTGGCCTCTCCCGTTGCGGAGCACAGGCTCCGGACGTGCAGGCTCAGCGGCCATGGCTCACGGGCCCAGCCGCTCCGCGGCATGTGGGATCTTCCCGGACCGGGGCACGAACTCGTGTCCCCTGCATCGGCAGGCGGACTCCCAACACTGCGCCGCCAGGGAAGCCCTAATAGCTGTTTTAAAATCATTTTCTGCTTATTCCAACATCTGTCATCTTGAGATGTGGCTGTATGGAGTGTGTTTCATAGACTATAGGTCACATTTTAATTTCTCCACACATCTATTAATTTTTTATTTCATATTTTTCAATGTAGAAGATGTGTTATGGAGGCTTTAGTTTCTCTTCATCTGCAGAGTTTTGTTTTTGCTCTGTAAAACAAATAAGAATTTACATTATTTGTAAGTAGTTAAACATTTTTGGTCAGTTATCTTGAGGCTTGATTTTATGCTTTGTTAAGGCAGGCCTGTGGAAAGCTCAAATTATTTATCAAGCCCTCTAATTACTTTCCTCCCTGGTACCCAGCAGTTGAAACCCAACTGTGGCTTTCTCCTTTCTTTGTTTCCCTCCTTAATTTCCAGCCACACTGGCATTCCCAAATTCTATGTTTTGGCTCCTTCCTTAAGCAAAGAAAATAGTGGCTTTCTGCTTATCTAGCCACCACATGCCATGCTGCCTGGGAAATGCCCTCATCAGACAAATCATAAAGATTTGGATCTTACCTAGTGAGTCTGGTTATATTTTTTCACTGATCAGATCCTTTTCAGTTTTTGCCTCCTTTTGTTTATTCTTCCTTGTCTTTAAACAGTTGTTTTTAAAAGTTTGGTCCACAGTTTATAATTGTTATTTTCAGTTGAATAAACTGAGGAACATTTTGTTGTTTTATAAAACATTTTCCTCACCCCATTTATATCCCTTTTACTCCTTCCTTGTCAACTCTCTACCTGAGAAGCATCCACAGTCTTTATTTTTATGACTATGATTTTGTTTTTTCTGTTGTAGGTCAACATATAAATGAAATCAATCTTTGGTATCTGGTATCTTTTATTAAGCATAATGTTTTCAAAATTTATGCATGTCGTTGCATGCACCACTATTCTGTTTTTTTTTGTATTGTTGAGCAGTATTGCATTGAATGAATAAACCACAGTTCCTTTATTCATCTTTTTTATTGATGGGTACCTGGATTATTTCCAGTTTTAGCTCTTACGAATACTATTCTTAATATTCATGTAAAAGACTCCTTGTGGGTGTACTTTTTTCTCACTTTTCCTTGCACAAATACCTAGGAATAGTATTGTTGTGTTAAAGGATATATGTGTTTTTATCTTTTAAGAAGCTGCCAGTTTTGCAAAGTGTATCATTTTCCATGCCCACAGGCAATATGTAAGATTTGGGGTGCAGATCTTATTTTTCTGTCCAGATTATATTCTGTTATATAATAGAGATGATTTTTAATGTAAATTTTAAGTTTCTGGTAAATAATTTTGATAACCAGTCCTTTACTTTTAAACTAAAAATACTCTGAGATTTCAAGAGTGATATGGGTGGCAGGGCCAAGATGGCAGAGTAGAAAGACACTGAGCTTACCTCCTCTCACAAATACACCAAAATTCACAAATATCTGCAGAACAACCATCAGTGAAAAGGAACAGAACCTACCAGAAAAGATCTTCTACAACTAAAGACATGAAGAAGGGACAACAATGAAATGGGTAGGGGAGTGGACTCATGATATAATTAAGTCCCATACCCCTGGGTAGGCAACCCACAGACTGCAGAATAATTTTATTGCAGATGGATAAAGAAGATATTAAATGGAAAAGAATCTGAGAAAAAGCATATGTATAACTGAATCACTTTGCTGTACACCTGAGACTAACACAATATTGTAAGTCAGCTATACTTCAATTTAAGAAGAGAGTGGTATGCTTTATTTACATAGGCAATGTTCAACTTTTTCAACTAGTTTAATAGCTCTAAAAGTTGGATGGTGGGGGAGTGTTTTGATGTAATTATTCACCTTCATAAGTTGTAGATGTTTTTAAATTACTTAAATTCAATTTTTTAAGGGCTAGACACTAATTATGAGAGTATAAAATTTAGAAATCTTTACATGGCAGTAATTTTTGCTTACATGTTACTGTAATAAATACCTGTGAGTATGAACAAGAGAGTTTTAGTTCATTCCATTAGAGCTCTGAGCTAATGTCAGGTGTTTCATTTGAGTGTCTTCTTGATGTGGTTACCTTTGTTCTGTGCTTTGGTCATCAGTTGTATCCCTTATGAATGCTCTTTTGCAAACTCATACTGTTCATCGTGGGACTGGGGAAAGTGAATGTAAGTAGGTAAGTAAAAGCTGTAGCTGCTACTAGAAAACCTGTCCATATATTAATTAGCAGTGTCATTTTGTACACAAAAACTTTTTCATTGAGTGTCTCCTATGTATTTAGCACTGTAGGTGAAACAGAATGAGGGCTGAATGTGGTCTTTGGTCTTAAATTAATTTGAGACCCCATGTTGGATGGTGTTCTCTTAAGAACAATATAACTTCTGTGCTGTGCGACGTAGATTTATAAGTATAAATATTAAAGAGAGGACCTAGTAAGGATTAAGGAGGTTGGTCATGTTTTATAGCAGAGGTGGAATTTAAAGTAAGCATAAAATCAGTAAGAATTAAGTGTAGAGGAGATAGAAGTGCCAAGAGGAATAATAAGAGCAATAAGTGTTCATGAATAGTGCTGTGTACAATGAATGTGCCTCATGGTTACAGTTGAGAGTTTGAATGCAAAACACTGAATGACAGCTCCTTGAGGGGCAGGGTTTCTGTGTCTTGTGCATGTCTCTATCAACAGTGCCTAGAGTCCTCCCTAGAGCATGACACTGTGTATGCCATAATAGGAAATTAGCGTTTTTGGCTATTAGGGTTGGAAGCAGTGAGGCAATTGTAACTGGGTTTTCAAAGGCTTTAAACATAGGAGGGACAAAACCTAGCACAATTGATGGTAAACATTTGTGGAACAGAGGAGTAAATATTCAGTTTCAGGTTGAAGAATTTGGGATTAATTCTGTTGGTGGTGGGGCACTGGAAGTGTTTACTTTTTAAATCTGGGGGTAATATGTTTTGAAGATTTGTTTTAGGAAGACTACAATGGCAGGCTATTATTAGGTTAAATATTTTGAAATAGTGTTTTAGGGAGATTCAGAGAGACTCTAGCAAAAGAGTCTAAGTAGGATATCATGAAAACTCAGAATAAAAAGGTGGTAGTAGAATGGAAAAGCTGCTTCAGGAGACATTCATAAAGAATACTCAGTATAGGGATAGTGGAGGGAGAAGAGAAGAGAAAATCAAAGATGATGCCAGTTTGACCTGAACTATTATAGTACTACCTGTAGTATTAGAAATATTAATAATTAGGGTCCAAAGGCATATGAGGAAGAAGTGAAGGGTATGTGAAAAGTCTAGTTTCAGATATGGGTTTAAGATGATGGCAGGAGAGCTGAATGAAAGCTTCCAGCAGGAATTTGATGATTCAAGATGCAAAATACAGAACTGAGCTTAAAGCTGGGAGTGTGCATTTGGAAATTGATCATTCAGATGGGATAGTCAAAATCATAAAACTGAGTGAGCAGTTGAAGGGGTAGAGCATAAATTGAGAAGTTCTTGGAATGAAGAGCAGGTACTTTTAGTTTTTCACTAGAAGGGGAAGTGTTAATATATAGAAATAGGGGCCCAAAGGTTAATGTCAGCAAATCCCAGGGAGGCAAGGTGGTTAACAGTATTGGATGCCATAGAGCAGGGGTAGGCAAAATATGGTCCATGGTTCATCACCTGTTTTTATAAATAAAGTTTTATTGGAATACAGTTACTCTTTATTTGTTTACATATCGCCTTTGACTCCTTTTGTGCTACAGTAGTAGAGTTGAACAGTTGGTAAAGAGAGGGTATGACCCACAGACATAAAATATTTACTGTTCGGCTGTTTATAGGAGAAATTTGTAGACCTCTTCAATAGAGATCTAAGAAATTAAGACCAAGAAGGGGCCTTTATGCTTTATGATTAGAATAACCTTTGATGACATGAAAGAATTCAGTTTTATCATATAAACAAATGTTTACTGAGAGCCTTCTTTGTGACGGGCATTGGGTTTTGCTGGTGTGGTCTAGGAAGAGGCTAGATACTAGCAAGAGATTCATTAATGAGTAAGTGCATAAATTGAAAGGAGTGAAGGTAGTCAATGTAAATTTTTGTTTTGTGAATTTAGAAATAAATGAGTGGGAGTTTGAAGGGTATATGAGGATGGGATTTTAAAATATGAGGAAAATACGATGGAAAAATTTTTACGGAGTTCCTTTGAGAGAGGCAGAGTGTGTTGCCATTACAGGAATTAATGGTCTAAGACTTGAACGCAGGGAGTACACAGGCCTTATTACAGGAAATGAATAGAATTGTTTGTGGAATTAAGAATAGTAATTGCTCACACAGCTGTTTTTAAATAGCAAATTGTGTTAGGTAATCAGCAAAAATCCACCAAAATGTACTTATGCAGAAGCTGCTTTATTGATACTGGCTTATGATCCTGATGGGTACTATAAAAATAAACAACCTAAAAACTTCTGTATGCAGTTTTCACAGTGGTGTGGTACTGTATGTTTTTTGTTTAATGTGCAAGGGCAATGTAATATTTTCATCTTTCTTTTCCCGCACCAAACCCAAATATAATTGTCTTGCTGAAGAAGAGCAACAGCATGAACTTTGTGAGCTCACAGAGCAATGAGGTGTGTTCTCATTGAAATGAGTAGTATCTGTTGATGCTTCTCTGTTTGTCTTCCTCCTCAGACAAAAATGGAATGTTTTATTGTATGGTTAGATTAAGGGGTACTAATTCATTTGTTTTCTCTTTTTTCTTTCTGTATTTTGTTCAAATGTATTTCTTTCTTTTGGATTTGGCTATTTCTTAGGACTCCATTTTAATTTATTGGTTGGCTTTTTAGTGATGCCTCTGCATTTTTTTCCGCTTTGGTAGTTTCTCTCAGGTTATATATGTCATTAACTTCTCCCAGTCAATTTAGAGTTAATATTCTACCGTTTCACATAAAATGTAGAAATCTTGTAACCTTATAGGTCTATTTATCCCCACCCCTGCCTTCTTTTATGCTATATTTGTCATATGTATTACAGCTAAATACATTGTAACTCCTGTGAGAGAATGTTACAATTTTTATATAAATAACTTTTAAAGAAGTTAAAAGGAAAAAAAAAGTTTCTTATATTTACTATTTCTCATGTTCTTTTTTCCTTCCTCAAGATTCAGGTTTCTCTCTGATAACATATCCTTCAGCTTGAAGAACTTCTTTTAGTATTTTGTACTGAAGTTTTGCTGGTAACAAATTCTTAATTTTATTTTATTTGAAAATGTATTTCATCTCCATTCTTGAAGGATATTTTTATTCTGGCTGAGATCCCCATGCCTCAGTACTTTAAAGATGTGTTTCCACATCTGGTGACATTCATAGTTTCTAAAGACAAGTCTGCAGTATTTGAATTGTTGTTCTTCTGTATGTAATGTGTCCTTTTTCTGTCCACATTCAAGGTTTTCTCTGTATTTTTGGTTGTCAGAAATGTGACTATGGTATCCTGTTTTCTTAATATTTATCCTTTTGGGTTTACAGAGTGTCCTTAACTGGTAAATTTGTGTCTTTTAACCACATTTATGAATTTTCTGGCCATTATTTCTTCAAAATTTTTTTCTACCCTAGTCTCTTTATTCTCTTATTAGATTTATTAGACTTACTCATCTCTTATTAGACTCTATGTTAGACTTTTTAATATCTTCCTTTAGGTCTCTAAGACCCAGTTTATTTTCTTTTAATTTTTTGTCAAATTGAATTATTTCTGTTGATCTGTCATCAAAATCATTCACTCTTTACTGTCATCTCCATTCCTTTCTTAAACCCATCCAATAATTTTTTTTTTTTTAGACTTCAGATATTTTAATTTTTAAAACTTCCATTTGTTTTTTGTGTGTATGTGTGTGTGTTTTCTTTTTCTCTGTGAGATTTCCAGTCTTTTCATTCATTACAAGCATATGTCCTTTACTTGATTGGGTATAGTAAGGTACCTGGTTTAATGCCCTTGTCTGAAGATCTCAGTAGCTGTGTCATCTTGAAGTTGGCCTCTCTTGATTATCTTTTTCTTTGAGATTGGGTCACATTTCATTGTCAAGGAGTTTTGGCTTGTGTTATAGATATTATGAATGTTATTTGTGGAACTTTTGGTTTCTTTTATGTTCCTCCAAAGAGTTTTGATTTCTTTGTTTTAGTGAGCCATTAATTGGATCACACTCAGAGTGAAAACTCTATCTTGCCTGAGGTTAGCAGCTGCTCAAATCTCAATTTGATTTGATTCTTTCAGCCTCAACTGCAAACTGCCCTGTGAATGTGTATGTCAGGGTTCATCCAAAGACTTGAACAGAGATGTGCCCAAAATTTGGGACTCATCTTTTCTGCCTCTCTCCTTTTGGGGATTCTGTCCTTGCTTTCTGGTGGTTATGGTTGTCCTGCTCTTTCCTGTTTTTCTTCTATCCAGAAAGATAGTAAGTTTTCTATTGGAATTTTAGTTCTTGCGTGCTGTGGCTGCTGCTTGCCTGCGGGATGAAGCTTTAAAATGGGAAACTCACTTGTGCTGATCCCTAAAGCTGTTAAAAGGAGAAACTCATTCTGGTCTCTTCTTCCAAGTTTATATTCCCATCCAAAATCAGCCTGGTTTTGTTCATTCTCCTGGTAGACCCTTTAGGTTTACTCTTAAGGTGGAGTCTTTATGTAGTTTGTTTTATATTTATATTTTTTCTCCAGAATTTATAGTAGCTGTCTGTAGGAGCGTAGTACATCATGTTGGAAGCTGAACTCACTAGTTCAGTTTTGAGATTGCCTCCTGCATATTTGCAATCTGCTTTTAAAAATAATACTTTTTAAAAATAATACTTTTAAAATAATAATAATTATTATTATTTTACTAATTCTTGGAGATCTACTTAGATTGCTAGACATCCCTCTTCTACTTTGAATTTCTTTTTTTAACCCATCTCTAGTTAACTGAATTCTTATGACGGACTGTCACGTGAATGCCCTAATTTTATATGTGCCTTAGCCACTTAGACATTTGAATGCAAAATACCACACTTCTGTGAAGTACCAGAAGTACATAGAGATGAACAAGGTATGTTTCCTGTTATAAAGTTTTATTGGTAGGGTATATGTGAAAAGTAAATGTCAATGTTGAAGACAAAGTAAGTGCAAATCACTTTCTGAAGAAGTGTGATTAATATTGACTTAGTTGATGGAGAACACTTCTCAGAAGAGAGGACATTCGATCTTAGACTGATTCAAAATTAGAAACTCAGTAGGTGGGGGAAAAGATAAGGGAGGATATTCTAGGACTAGGAAGCAATAGGAGTAGAATATGAATGTGTGACAAGGCTTGGCATGTTTGGGGAGTGACTAATGTCTTTATGAGGCTGGAGCATTGAGTTTTCTTTTTTTAAATTTTTATTTATTTATTCATTATTTATTTTTGGTTGCATTGGGTCTTTGTTGCTGTGCGCGGGCTTTCTTGTTGTGGAGCACAGGCTCTAGATGCGTGGGCTTCAGTAATTGTGGTACAGAGGCTCAGTAGTTGTGGCTCACAGGCTCTAGAGCGCCGGCTCAGTAGTTGTGGCACACTGGCTTAGTTGCTCCGCAGCATGTGGGATCTTCCTGGACCAGGGCTCGAACCCGTGTCCCCTGCACTGGCAAGCAGGTTGTTAACCACTGTGCCATCAGGGAATCCCAAGCGTTGAGTTTTCTGAGAAATATAGTATTCAGTATTGAAGCTGAAAAAAGTAGATTGAGGCCACCATGAAAAATGCCACCTCAGGAGTGTGAGTGTTATTCCTGAGGCAGCAGAGGATCATATTTGAAAAGTGAATGGATGTGATCCAACTTGTATTTATGGCAAGATAATTGTGCTGGCAGTGTTAACTGTGGATTGGCATGGAACATAATAGAAGAATAAGCAATACACAGGACCTGAATCAGAGCAAGGGATAGTTACTCAAAATATTGGCAAGGTAGAAATTAATACAATGGGTAACTGAGTGGTTAAGGGAATATGAAAGGTGTGTTACCAAATTTAGGAGATTAGGGCTTCCCTGGTGGCACAGTGGTTGGGAGTCTGCCTGCCGATGCAGGGGGACACGGGTTCGTGCCCCGGTCCGGGATGATCCCACATGCTGTGGACCGGCTGGGCCCATGAGCCATGGCCGCTGAGCCTGTGCATCTGGAGCCTGTGCTCCGCAACGGGAGAGGCCACAACAGTGAGAGACCCGCATACCACAAAAAAAAAAAAGAACAAATTTAAGAGATTATTGCATTTCTAACCACATTTGTAAATATCCCAACATCATGCTGACTACATGAAACTTCTGGAACATTTTTTATTTAGAGTTCCTTTTATAGCAATGTACATTAGGCTGTACCATAGTGAATACAAAGTGATTTTTCTTAGGACATGTAATGATGTTATTTCAAAGCTGTGATATTGAACGTCTGTGTGTGGTTTAGCCACCAAGCCTAGTGAGGATTTAGGTTTCTCTAACACTTTTTAGATAATGTTTTCTCTTTGGGGGTAGTTACTTGTCTAGTTCATAGAGTCATTTATAGTCTAACTGCTTCTCATTGGAATTTTTAAACTACTATTCATTTATTTAGAATATTGGTTTCAATTATTTCTAAAGAAGAATGGTAAGCTAACAAATAGGGAACCAGTTTCAGCCCCACTTATATTAAACTGAATGTATTATTTCCACTTTATACATTTATTTCTTCCACAAATATTTATTAGTGCCTACTGTGTGTCAGGCATTGTTCCAGGCACCAAACATACAATATTGAACAAAACAGATGACACTCTTGTTTTCCTGGTGTTTTCAATCTACTGGGGGGGAAAAACAGATTGTAAACATCCCCCCATAATATGATATTTGAATAGAGAGACCTGAAGGAAATTAGGGGAACAAACCATTCAGATATCTGGGAGGAAGCATTTTATGAAGAGGGAAGAACAAGTGCCAAGGCCCTAAGGAGGAAGCATGCTCAGTGTGTTTGAGCAAAAACAGGGGTCCATGTAGTTGAAAAAGAGTGATCTAAGAGAATGAATAGTAGGAGATGAAGTCAGAGAGGTGGGAGGTGGAACCCATGAAACACTGTAGACCAGTGGATTTAATACTGAATGAGATGGGTAGATTTTGAGCATAGGATTGACAGGATTTGAGTTGTTTTGAAAAGGTCATTCTAGTTCCTATGTAGAGTATACACACTGTCACAGGGGCAAGAAGCAGGGAGACTCTTTAGGAGGCTATTGCCATAATACAGAGGTGATGGTGGCTCAGACTAAAATGATCATGTTAAAAATAGTGAGTCAGGCACTTCCCAGGTGGTCCAGCAGTTAAGACTCCTTCCTCCCAACACAGGGAGCTTGGGTTCCATCCCTGGTCAGGGTATACCGCATGCCACAATGAAGATCCCATGTGCCGCAACAAATGACCCAGTGCAGCCAAGTAAATAAATAAATATAAAATAAAATAAAATAGTGAGTCATAGTCAGATTTTGAAAATGTTTATAAAGTAAATCTAATGGGATTGTATCATTGAGAGACTGAATAGGGACATTTTTTGCTGAGACTTACCCAGAGTTGGAGAAGAGGCATCAAGCCTTTTTTAGAATGGACTTCTTTAGTGCCTCTGTGGAAGAAAACATCTGGCATTGTTGTTTAGGTGCAGGGCTTTGTTGTTTAGATTCCAGAGGAGTATGACAGTTGCTTTTAGGTGCCCTGGGAGGGCCTTTTCTTGTTTCCAGAAATTTGACAGCCAGATAGTTTAGGGGAGGCTTGGAGATGGCTCAGGAGCTTTGACAGGGTTATTAGAATGTCTCTTCAGACAATCAGAGCAAATCCTCAATATACCAGGTCACTATATAGATAGTTCTCAAGGTGGTACAAAATACCTGCTTGCCCTTTGAGAACTTAGTTTCAATCCCTGGACATTAGGCAGTTTTTTATTTTTCCTAAACAGATAGACCTGCCATTTCCTTTTGACCGTCTACTCTTACTTCATTGATTAAATCACTAGAATGTCCTGTTTAATTGTATATTTACAGGACATTTATATAGAGTGATGTGGCTAATAAAAATAGCATAGTGAAATCACTGTTTGGAAGTTAATTTCAAAATTAGTCATTTTCTTGAAATTAGTCATGTTTAATTATCTTATTCTAGTGTACTTTGGCACTGGAATATCCCTACTTTTAAAATCTTAGTTCTCATCAATTCCAAATAGAAATTGTGATTAATTTTAAAGATGACCTAAAAAGGTGATTCCTTTAAATCTTTTTACTGGTCTTATTTTCTTACATACTTTAAAAAGAGTTAAACTTTTTAATTTGACAGTTCACTTTACAGAATCTCAAATTTTTTAGTAAAAAAGAAAAAAAAAAAATTCGGGCTTCCCTGGTGGCACAGTGGTTGAGAGTCTGCCTGCTGATGCAGGGGACACGGGCTCGTGCCCCGGTCCAGGAAGATCCCACATGCTGCAGAGCGGCTGGGCCCGTGAGCCATGGCTGCTGAGCCTGCGCGTCTGGAGCCTGTGCTCTGCAACGGGAGAGGCCACAACAGTGAGAGGCCCATGTACTGCAAAAAAAAAATAAATAAAAAATTCTGTAACCAATGTTATGTACTTCATATGAAGCAGCAGGTCTCATATTTCCGTACAATTTCAACATTTCCATAGCTTTTCTGTTTTGTTTTTCGTTAATGTGTAGCATAAAAACAAAGGATTTGCTTTTATATTCTAATTGATTCTGTTTCACAGTGAATTTCTGGAAAAACACATAGGTAGATTTATTTCATAAGTATCTAAAATTTGAGAAATATAATAAAAAATGGTGGTGGTGGGTTTTTAGGTGTATATTGTTTTACAATTGATTGCAGCCTTTGAGTCTGATCTAAAGGAATATCATTAGCCCACAAATAAAATTGAGTGAAGAAACTACTGAAGAGACACATCCATAGCTTTGGTTATCTGACATAGCTATCTCCAATTAGATTTCTTTTATCAAATCATCTATTGAATCATCCTATAGCAGATGGCAGTCCTGCAAAGTATATTATCTTTTCCTTATTTATAACAGTGTTGGGATTTGATATTTTTGAAGTATTTTATTTGCTAGAATAAAAACCTGATTTCACTGCTACCAAAAGCTGTGTGTATGTGCATGAAAGAGAGAAAGAGACAGAGAGTAAGAGAGGTATACAATCCACTGTGCTGTTCCTCCCAACTTTATATATGTCCCTTTTCCACAAGGAATAACTCTCGGGCATAATACAAAGCAATGTGGCTGTATTGACTTGTTTTTCTGAAAAGCTTTTTTTTTTTTAAGTTTATTTTTGGCTGTATTGGGTCTTCGTTGCTGTGCACAGGTTTTCTCTAGTTGCGGCGAGTGGGGGCTCTTCTTCATTGTGGTGCACAGGCTTCTCATTGTAGTGGCTTCTCTTGTTGCAGTGTGCGGGCTGTAGGCGCACGGGCTTCAGTAGCTGTGGCTCGCGGGCTTAGTAGTTGTGGCTCGCGGTCTCTAGAGTGCAGGCTCAGTAGTTGTGGCGCACGGGCTTAGTTGCTCCGCAGCATGTGGGATCTTACTGGACCAGGGCTCGAACCTGTGTCCCCTGCATTGGCAGGAGGATTCTCAACCACTGCACTACCAGGGAAGCCCTGACTTGTTTTTCTTATAGCTTTGCTGCAGGGATATCCTAACTACTCTTCTCTTGATTTTGTGTATCCCCCACCCCGCTTTCCCTTTCATTACTTCTCTGCTCTCTAGACTCCCCACCAGTACCTGAAATATTTTCCAATTCCAGACGTGTTTCTCCCTTCACCCTCGTAGTCTAGGGTGACAGAGTCTTTGGTGATAGGTCTGGTGGTAGCAGGTGGGAGAGGAGCTGGTCAGCAGCTTTACTCCTCATTCACCCCTTTTACCTCCAGGTAGGTCTTGTCTGAGCCTAACCAAAGCTTGAATAATGCTTCATGTACACAAACCCTGTACTGTTTTTTGAGCCCCTGGGGGCCCAGATTGGCGGGGGGTGGTGTGGAACAGGTGTATAGGGTATAGAAAAGTCAGTACCCCAAAAAAATGTTTCCAATTTTTGCTAATGGCTGAAAGCCTAGAGAAGTCTCTAGGATTTTGTGCTAGGAGAATGAAAGAAGTAGAAGGATAGAAGCTGTGAGATAATTTTATACTGATTCAAGAAAGAGAGCACTTTCAGTCAAAAAAGATGGTGGCAGTAGAGAGGAGGCAGGCAAAGTAGTACCTGAGTCCTTCATAGGAAAGAAAGTAATGCTAGATATTTTACTTGGCTAAGTTTACTTGCTCCTCCAAGAGTCTTGCTCTCTGACATCTCAAAAACTTGGTTACACCTTGTATTCCTTCTTCAGGCTCCCAGCCTCTTAGGGAAGTGCCTGTATGTGTAGTAATTTATGATTTGCTTTCAGTTACTTTTCCTATTAAATGTTTCACAAGAGAAGGAAGCAGATTGTTCCATTGAATTCACAAACCAGTGTTTTTAGACATACGGTCTAAAATTTAATGTTTGTTCTTTACTGAAAAATGTTAAATAAAATATTAAGACTTTTAAAATGAGGCATATGGAATCAAAATATATATTGGATTTTAATTGGTTCCATTCAGAAAAGCAGGTACTTAAGAGATTCTGTATATAAAAGATTAAAAAAGTATCAATTTAAATCTCTATTAGTTAAATTATTGGTTAACCCTTTTAATTTTGTTGCAGAGAAATAGAATAGATTAATTAGAAAGTTAAGCAAGACTCAAAAGTGTTTCTGCTACTTAATTATTCCTAAACTTTCTGTTACATCTACCATTTTAATCTGTAAGTTGAGGCACTGGCATCTCAAAAATTGTTGAATTGGCATATGTAGACTAGAAATAGGAAGGAAAGAAAAATATATGGCAGTGGTGATTCAGACATATCTTAATAGAAATGTTTTCCTCCTAATTACTGTATTGCAACTGTGGTATATTTTCTTGTTGATACATTGTTTTTCAGATTTTGATCAATTTGTATAATTTCTGTATTGTTTATTTTCTGTAGGTAATTTCTTTTTTCCTGGTTACCTTGGTCTTGTGGCTGAAGCTTTGGAAAGTTTATTACTCCTGTCATAATTCTATGTTTGTACAGCCATTGTGTTGAGCAGAAAGGAGTCGTTGATGCTAAAGGATGACTCTTGCCTTTGTCAGTGCCAGCCACGATCTTCTGCTCAGAGTCTAGATACATTAACAATAAAGCTGTAGAGCTCTTTTAAACCCTAGCCAGATCCTTGTTACTCTATAGCATCCTTTGAGCCCTCTACATGTCTTGTATCATTGGTATGTAGTACTCTTTAGTTGGTGGCTTAATTAATTACAATTTTATTTAATTAATTTTTGCTCTTCTTTGATGTTGTGGAAGTAATTAGTGTCACTTGATAAGAATTAAGTATGTGTTTTCACAGAATTTCATTTATCACTTAAAATTTTGTCTGAGATGTTTTCTATAGCAGATACCCATTTATTTTCTTTTACAAATGTATTTAAAATAACACATAGCCCCCATATTTATTAATTATTTGATAAAAGGCAATTCAGAGTCATAAAATGAATTATTTTCATTAGAAATAGGATCATCAAAATAAGTTTGCATTGTATGTTCTAAATCAATGAAAGTTATGTTTACTCCCCACCCCCAGGCCCACCACTGCTTTTTATGGATTTGTCTACTCTAGGTACCTCATGTAAGTGGAACCATATACTATTTGTCCTTTTGTGATTAGCTTATTTCACTTAACATAATGTCCTCAGGTTGTAGCATGTGTAAGAATTTCTTTCCTTTTTGAAGCTGAATAATATTCTACTGTAGGTATATACCACATTTTGTTTATCCATTCATTTGTCAATGGACACTGAAGTCACTTCTACATTTTGGCTATTGTAAATAGTGCTGCTATGAACATGGGTGTGCAAATATTTGAGACCCTGCTTTCAGGAGCCAATTTACTTTGGATATATGATATTTTAAAAATATAACTCATGTAGGAAAAAAGTTACAAATGGAAAGTATGATCTTTTTAAATAAAACTTTTCCTAAAATTATTTGCAGTTTCGTAAGTAGCTTTATATTAATGGATTTTGTAGATTGATAGTAGTCTTTGTCTTGGATTGGGTCTCATTGGAATCCTATCTGCTATTCTACAGTGTTGATTGCAAAGAAAATGCTTGGAAAATAGACCACAGGTAACTGGATACTGGAGAATATTTAGTAACAAAGTGTGTTTTTGCATGATATTCCCCAGACTTGTAGAATCTTTCTTAAATCTAGAATTTCAATAAGAATTCTCCAAGAATGAACAAAACGAAAACACTTTTTTTGTTGTTGTTTTTGTTTTGTTTTGTTTTTACATATAATCTGTGTGTTTTTAAAGCTTCTGATTTATTTGAAATTGTGCTTAGTGTGTTGTTTATAGTAGGTACCCATCTTTTCTCTGTACTGTTTTTGATATAGGAAGTACAGATTCATAAAAAGAATAAATTAGGGTCCTACTAACTGAATTAGTAATTAGTGTATTTTACTTTGGGTACTGACTTCCTTTCCTTGCTTTTGTCACCTAGTCCTTCAGTTGGCAATTTGGTCCCTATGAAAGAGCCTTGGGAATCGTGGCTAGTTATTGGAGAATTTGTAGCATTTAACTTAGTACAGACCACTTCTCATCTAAATCACAGAAGACTTCAAGGAATTTTTTTGAAGAAAAAGAGGTTCTAAACTTAACAGAATGTTGTTTTTGTAACATCTAGAGTTTTCTCATGCAAGAATGAAACAAAAAAAGTCAACCATTTGTATTTCATCATAGAAAGAGTCTCAGAAGGGGCTGGGAAAGTGTACCCTGTTAGGAGTCAAGGATGAGAAAGGCTGGTCTTCAAAACAGAAAAGGGAGAAATGGCTGGATTGAGAGATCTCCAACTCTTTCAGATTTTTCTGGGGATTGATTGGAAGGTGAAAATAATGGAGCCAAAGCTTCAGAAGGAACATTAAGGAGGATAGTGAACTGTTTTGTTGTTAATGGTAATTTATCCTTGTCACATTGAGTCTTCCTTTGCAATTTTCTTAAGAATAGATCTCCTCATTTAGAATCAGATTTTAGAGGAGATTTTATTAGGATGAGTTGTCACATCATTTTGATTAGTTTTGATATAATTAATGTTGATTTGATATGGTTTGATATAGTTTGATTTAGTTTGATGTCTTCAGTTAAGAATAGCTACTCAGTGCTTTGATAGAAACCAGTTTTATTAACTTGAGCACTTGTTTGACTTGCTTCATTTTCTAACCCTTATTCACTTCGTATATTCATGGAGGCAGTACTAAGCTTTAGAAAGTTGGGGGTGGGGCATTCATCTACTCTTAGAAGTAGCAGTGGGTGGAGACAGGTGGAGAGACCTAGATTATGCTCTGTTCAAAAATCTCCAAAGACCTACATTGGCAATGTATGTAGGGCATTGTATAGAGCAGTGATAAAGATACTCCCAAGTAACTTATTTCTGCAGGTTTCTGAGGTAAGGATTGATACACAGCCAGTTCCAATCAAATGCAGATACCACCCACTGAATTGTATTATCTGCTATACCAAACAAAACCCATCATTGTATCCTCTTGGATTTATATTGTTTACTTTCTTCTCTCCTTAGGTATGGATGAACGAGGAGGTACAACATCTTGGGGAACAAGTGGTCAACCAAGCCCCTCTTATGACTCATCTAGAGTAAGTTTGCTCATCAACCCTTGATTAAAATTGTAAAGATAATTTGGCAGAATAAGTAAGTTCTTTCATATGTGAGTTCTATTTCCTAAGAGAAGTGAAGATTAATGTATTTTATGGGAATATATTAGAATACCCAGTACCTTCATGGTAGCTTTAATTCTTTCCCTTAACTGTCATACTATGGGAGTTCATTTTATGTCCTACAATGAAAGAAATATTCTTGATGTTATTTCTACACCTCAACTACTTGTAATACCCTTTACTAAAGCTGGAAGAGCTTGGAATGCCTCACTAAGTAATCTCTAAACATAGTCATTTTTCTTCTTGTATTGTTTATTTGCCTTGAGAGCTCTCAAAGGACCAGCTTCTAGTCTCCCCTTTCACGTTCTTGCTATAGTAGTCATCAGCGATTTGTATCAGGGATTCTATAGCCCTGTCTCTTGGAAGCATATCAAAACAGATACAACAGATGACATTTCTTGGTTGGCAGTTAAGAGAAAACAGGACCAAGCTAACATGCTATACAATGAAAGGTTAAAAGTTTAGAGCCTTTTCCAGAAATTAAAAGAACAAAAAAAATCCCCAAAACTTTAAAAAATGAGACTGAGAGACTGAAAATTAGACCAAAGAATTGACAATAAAATTAAAGGCTGTGCCCCCAGATTCTGCAGTAAATTGATGAGGTTAAGAGCTACCTTTTCCAAAAGGTCATACTTTGAATGAATAATGAACTATTTATTTCTCTCAGAATTAACCAAGAGAGAATAGACAAGCATAAAATTTATGGGCACTTAACTCTAGAAGCAAATTGGTTTAAGTGGAAGAAAACCTGAATAATGTGGTTGGAATTCATAGTCTCCATATGGGTTACACTGTTTTGCATTGAAAAATGCTGAGTGAAAATACTTACTAAAATATGGGTTTTGCTATTATATTTGGCTGTAAATATGTTTAATTTATTTTGAATACTTGGGAGAAGAACTGGGATAGTCCTGTGGAATCCAGGAAACTGTAGAGAGAGACTGTTAAACATGGGTTTTAGTGTTTCCTTCTCTCAAATCAGTGCTGTGAAAGCTGAGTTGTAGTGTAAACAGCACTGTCCTGGGTATCACAGGATCTACTATTGACACTACTTTGAACTTGCTACTTAATCTTGGACGTGATATTTTATCTTGTGGGTAAACTGGTTGATATCCAAATTTCCTTCCACCTTTAAAATTTTTTTATTTTTTGAATAATACTGTGAATAGGAAAGATAGGTTTCCTGTTTCGATTTTGAAGTAGGGATTTTATATATTAGAGGACAATACTAGTTGATACTGGATTATTTTCTTTCAGAGCCTTGAGATACTGTGTGATAACATGTTATTTCTTAATATACATTAAATGGTGCCTTTGTACCTTACTTCCCTTTCAAGCTTTCAGTGTTTTTCTACTTGAGTACTGAATAGGATTTTAAGAGAAGAGACCATAATAATATATCCAAACATTTATATATTTCATGTTCCTGAAATTAAGTTTACCTTTAGAGATGGACTTCAAAGCAAATCTTGCTTTTCTTTTTGCTATTTGATCTATAGGTCAAATGTGAAATGCAGTTTTTTATTCTTAATTTGTTTTTTCAGTGTATGTTATGTACAGTGAAAAGTTAAATTGATTTTATAGTAGTTTCCTGTTATAAAAATCCAGATTAATCTCCAGATATCCCATACAGCCATATGCTCGCGCACACGCACGCACACACTATTCACACACATTTTTTTCCCTGCCTGGCTACTGAGTGATCTGATAGAACAGTGATTTACTGCCCTCTTTTCTTTTTGTTTCCGGTGAAATCTACTCTTCCAGTAACTTTTTTCCTTTATCCTAGTCATGATTCTGTGTTAGTCAAGATGTTACATTTTATTTACAATTTCAAACCATTTATTTCTCCCCTGAACTCTTCTCATCAGGGAGAGACATTTATGGTTATCTTTGAAGCTGTCCTCAGCACTCCTTTATAGGAAGATTGTCAACTTTCTGAGTTTTACTATTAAATATCTTTTACCACGTTGACCATGTTTTTCATAATCATAAGTATAGATGGATATAATTTTGTTAATAAGAATCTCAGTTGAACAAAGTACTTAATTCTCCTTAGTATTTTAATACAGTGAGTTTTTAAAATTTAGAAATAAATAATGATATTGGCCAAAAGCTAGTTTTGACACATTGTTAGTAAAATTAAGTCAGTTTAAGCTTTAATGAAATTGCAGATGCCTTTGTAGAAATTATGTGAATGACATTTATTTAGACTTTACTATATTGTATAAATAACACACTTCCATCACGGAAAATCTCATTTAATAAATAATTTGATTTTACACTAATGGTAGAAAAAATTTTAAGTTTACTTTTTGTGGTATGTCGTGATAAAAAGGTATTTAAAAACTGCAAAATGGGGGGCTTCCCTGGTGGTGCAGTGGTTGAGAGTCCACCGGCTGATGCAGGGGACACGGGTTCGTGCCCCGGTCCGGGAAGATCCCACATGCCGTGGAGTGGCTGGGCCCGTGAGCCATGGCCGCTGAGCCTGCGCGTCTGGAGCCTGTGCTTCGCAACAGGAGAGGCCGCAGCAGTGAGAGGCCCGCATACCGCAAAAAAAAAAAACTATAAGGGAGAAAGAATAATTTTTTTGTAGTACTGTAAGCAGTATTTAGCATATGAACTCTATTAATACTGTATTACTATACATTTTAGTGTACAAGATTGGCTATACAGATTCATGAAGGTTGAGATCAATATTTAACAACTTTTCAAAAAAAACTATAAGGGAGAAAATAATTTTTTGCAGTACTGTAAAGCAGTATTTAGCATATGAACTCTATTAATACTGTATTACTATACATTTTAGTGTACACAATTGGCTATACAGAATCATGAAGGGTTGAGATCAATATTTATTTAACAACTTCTCAAGGAGAATTTTTTCTCTTTATACTTTTTGCCTATTCGTTCCTGACTTTAATTTTGATGAAGATACCATTCTGCTCTAGTAACCTTGATGCATAAGTGAGTTCCACTGGAATTGTGTGGCTAAGAGGCCACAAACTTCTTTTCAGTGTTTCACCCTATGCCCATTTTCAGAAGTAAGAAAAGTCACTACAGCAGAGCTCTTTCTAGTGTGTCTTCCCTGTTTTTCCCAAAACCACCAGAAAAGTAGCCTCATAGCGTACAGGTGGTTGGTTGAGTTTCCGGTTATCAGAACTACCCACAGCACCGTTGACCTACTCCCCACCTGTGCAGAACAAAAACACACACATGAACAGGTAAAAGCATCATCATGATTGAATAGCGCTTCTATTTTCAGAAATTTGTGAAAGTGGTGATTGAATTTAAAGCACCAGAGACTGAAAGGAGCGATTAATCTCAGATAATTTAGACATGGGCAGAGGTATAATTAATTAATGACTTTGTCCCCTCCCTCCCTTATTTTTTATTCTTTCCTACAAATGAATGTTTTCTATATTTGACCTTTGTAACCAGGCATAAAGGCCAGAGAATATCATGATTTTTCTTATTTTGTACAGTGTTAATGATTTATTCTAGTTTCAGATTCCCCCCCCAACCCCCCCTCTTTAGAAGGCAGTGATTAAGAGCACATACTCTGGGGCCAGACTACCTGGGATGAATCCCAGCTCTGCCACTTACAGCATGTGTGATTCTTGTCCAGTTACTTAAATTTACTGTACCTCAGTTTACTCATCTGTGAAATGGGGATAATAATAATTACTTTACAAAGTTGTTGTGAGAATTAAATGAGATGCATGTACAGTGGGCAGTGCTTAGATCAGTGTCTGGTACATAATGAGTGTTCTGTAAGTGTTGGCTTTAATCTTATATATGTCAGAATTTATCAACTAGATTCATTTGTAACAAACAAGTTTAAGTGAATGAATACATTTGCAAATGTGCTGCATTCTAAGTGTAATGAATAAGAATTGTTTTCTGATTCAGTCATGCTTATTAATACTATACTTTTACTTCTTTTATATTTGTAAAGGACATAAATAAAATTGATTTCCTTTCCCCTGCAATTTCTTTCTTGGGAATGCAGAAGTCTTCTGAGAAACTTTGATATAAAAGTTTTTGTCTGTATAATGCTTTATATATAATGAATGCTCTGTATGTGTTTGCTGAATATAATCAGATTGAGGAAGAATCATTAGATATACTAGATTAATTGCGTTTGGAGTTTGAGGACGGGACAGAACCGAAATTGATACAAGCTGGTGAAGCTTGAAGTAGGTGGTGGTGGTATTAATTAATGGTTATAGGGCTTTCTTCTGTGCTTACAAATTATTGCCCTGATTGATGACACTGCTTAGTGAAGCATTTTATTTAAGATCACAGCCTCTGAAGAGTCGTGCTCTGTGACCTTGGACAAATTACATAACCTCTTTGTGCCTCAGGTTTCTAATCTCTATAATTATGATAATCTTACAGATACTTTGTAGGATTTTGGTAAAGATGGAGTATAATAATAGCTATAAGTATTTCATTTATTGATACAATAAATGAAAGCTGCTGTTACTATTATTACCACCATTATTATTTTCTCCAAATATCTAATATTTTATTATGTATTTTCATGCTTATATTTCCTCATGTACAAATTCTGTTTCAAAAATATTGTCTGATCATTTTAGTTTACGGAAATTCCAAGGGGCCATGTCATCTTGGTTTTCCTGCCCTTTTAAGCTCTGCTACCCAACCTAGGCCAAGCTCACAGTGCCGAAGTACCGCTGCAGTTTATACCCTGGGCAAGGGGTTATGAGAGGGCTCATAGGAAAGAGAAGTCTTTCTGTTGATACTCTTTCCTACAATACAGAGTTTTGCATTCCTTAATTTAAAAGGTATGAGTTCACTGGTAGGTAACCACTAATAGAAATTATATTTATAGGTACCATCAATGCCCAGGAGTTGGCAGTTTAATCATAAGTATTTTCAGGTTACATATAACCCATTGTGGTAGTTATTTTTGGAAAAGGAACAACATTCAATTGAGTAGAGTTTGAGTGCTTATTTTTTCTAATTGCTAAATTTCTACCATGGTTTTCCCTTCTCTTTATTTTATTATTTTTTTTTTTTTTGCGGTACGCGGGCCTCTCACTGTTGTGGCCTCTCCCGTTGCAGAGCACAGGCTCCGGACGCGCAGGCTCAGCAGCCATGGCTCACGGGCCCAGCCACTCCGCGGCATGTGGGATCTTCCCAGACAGGGGCTCGAACCCGTGTCCCCTGCATCAGCAGGCAGACTCTCAACCACTGCACCACCAAGGAAGCTCCCCCCCCTTCTCTTTATAATATGGTTTGCAGAATGAAACAATCTTGCTCGTGTTGTTCTTCCTTCCCTCCCCATTTTGCAATATTCAGATTTTGAAAGCTAGAAGAATTTTCAAAACCAGAAGGTGTTTTATTTATATGCAGTCCTTTTAGTTCGTAGAGGAGGAAACTTAAGAGAGTATGAGATTTGGCTAGGTTGAGATGTGTGCTGTTGATACAAAATACACATGAGATTTGGTCAGAAAGTTTGCCTAGTCAATGACAGACTCTGGCCTAGAACTCACATATTCTGAATTCTGTGCTAGTATTTTTAACCCCCTTACCTTAGAATTTCCCAACTCAAAGAATTGTCTTAAATTTTCTGCCATATACTGAAGGAATGGGAGGAGAGAGAGGACAAAGGTGAAAAAAGAAGAGGATCTGCAATTGATAAAGAGGGCATTGGACGTTATTTGATTTTTTAAAAAATTTGCCTGGCAGGTATAGTGTTTCATGAGGCAGAATAGTGTACAATTTAAGAGCTTGAATGTTGAAATCAAGATGCCTGTGCTGTTTCTGGCACTCCTATTTCTTAGCTGTATGACTCTAGGCACGTTGCTTCTCTTTGCCTCAAACATTTTTTTTCTTTTCCCTTTTGCACTGGTTGTGGGGGCCGGAGGTGGTGGATACTAATAATAACTACCTTACTGAAGTTCCGGACTTAGGCCTATTAGTGGAGAAGGGGAAAACCAGTTATGTGGTGATGAGTTGGCTTTAAAATACTTAGCTTAGCTGCTGTGTATGACTCAGCACAAAATAATCTCAGGGACTTTCTGTTAAGGGATAAATAGTTGATATGTTTTGAGTTCTTTCATTGTAAACATACTGTGTGACTTGTGCTACCTGTTGCAGTGAAGGGATATGAGGGTACAGTTTATTTAAAAAGCACCAGCAGTGGTCATTTCTCAGATCAGCTGTCAGGAATACTTGTGGATGGCAGCCTGACAGACCAGATCAGGTAGAAAAATGAAAATATTAGGGTACAAGGATTCAGAATTTGTTCTAGATTTCTGAGAGTCATACACAAAGCCATAGATTAGGTACTTGGGTTAAAGGAAACAAAAATAAATAAAAATTCAACTAGAGTAAACTTAGAGCTTTCAGATTCTATGGACACTAAAATGAGTCCGTAAGGTTATCTGTATTCATTTAATGTTACTTCTCTAACAACTCTGGACCATTTCTGTCAGATGTGGCTAAAGGGATCTTTAATTTTGCTTAGTGCTCTCTCCATTCTTAGCAAGTATTCAATATCTGTTCCTTCATATATATGGAAGAGTTTGGCTAATAACCACTCTGAAGTTTGATGGGTAGCAAGTTGGAGATGGCATAATAGGGGCTTAATTCCCTTCACATGTTATCTATGCAAAACAAACAGAGGTCATTCTGACTCCAGGAAGGGTTATACTGGTGGAGTTTTGAGAGAACCTGGTGTGTAGTTCATTTACATTTGACAGTAGGGGCCTTGGGAGTACCTAGGAGCATAGAGAACGTGTTGTTTTCTTCTCCCAGCAGAGCACAGTGGCATGAGAGCTACCCTTGTAAATAAGGATGACAGTGTTGTCTGCCTGCTTTTAAGGAACTTGCTCTTTCTGTGGTTCCCCAGTTTTACCGTGCTGAGATTTGTAGATGCACTCAGTTTCTGAAATGTCAAAAGTGAATAAATGTGTATCTTAGAGTTCAGGAAATATGGTTGGAAATACAAGTCATACTTACCAAGTCATCTTTATTTTAAATAAACTGTAAAACTTTAACTCTTTTAAGGCAGCAGTGAGAAGCTCTAATTAGGCAACAAATAATTAATTACCAAAGTAATTTCACTGATTACCATGAGATTACAGGAGAGGGAGAAATTCCTTTGAGTGGTCAGGAAAGACTTAATAGAATAGGAAGAGTTTGAGTAGAATATTGTAGGACAAACAATATTTGTGTGAATAAGGTTGAAAGGAAGACAGCTCTTTCTGGAAATGTAGAATGATGGGACCACAAGTTACAGAGGCACCAAAACCACAAAATTTAGAAAATAGTAAATCACCTTGCTTTGTAGGTGAATAGTGTGATAAGGCAGATAACCTTTCTGTAGAAGAAATAAAGTCTGTCCTTTGAGAAATAGAGAACCAATTAAAAATAAACTTTGACACAGGGAATGGCACAAAGGGTTTTATAAATATCGATATACTGTGGTATGAAGGATGGATCCAAACACAAGAAATTGGATAATCTGATATGATGTTACTACACAGGCCCACTTGGGATGAAATAAGACTTAGATTGGGATGATAGGATCAAGATCACAAAATATTGGAGAGAGGAGAGATGTCACAAAGGAAAAAGAAACTGGCACACTTGGTGAATGAGGAAAATATGAAATCATGTAGACTCACTACCCCCAGAAAATGATGACTCCTGAATTAAACTCCATGTGTTTTATTTAGCCTTTGACAAGTTAGTTGTGGTTGTGTTATACAACTACCAGATTGTTTGATTTTGATAAATAGCTTCCCTTACAAATGGGAAAATCTAGTTGTGTGAATAAAAAGTAAATAAAATAGTTTTTACTCATTGTCCCCCATTTGTCAGCGTTAATGGGTAATAAAGTTCACTCCCTTAGAGCACATATTTTCTCTAGATTGTTTACTGTTTGCATTGTTTTTATTTTTGAGGGGGATAATGGTATAGGTTTTATAGCTACTAGGGGATCAAATGCAATAATTAGAAAGGACACACAAATTTTGAAATAGTATTTTATGCCTCTTGATCTCAGGTACAAAACACGAGATGAAGCAGTTAAATAGCAAAGCAAGACAGGAGGGACAGAGAATTAAAGTAAGTGTTTTCTATATATTGCATCTATGTTCCCATTGATCTCTGTTTTGTTATGTAACTGCTCCTTCTGAATGTTCTGAATGTGAAGAAAACTATGGGTAAGAAAAGGGTGTATTTTAAAGTTAGGTTCAAATAAACCCGTGAGAGAAAATGTTGTTTGTTACTCTTGGTCGTATTCAAACAGCACCTGCCTATAAATTGTAATCGTAATGTTTTTGGATAAGGAGAAATTGGGTTAAGATGATGTAAGCTCCTTTAAATCTCTTGCTAGCAGATATTTAAAATGAAAGAAATCACATAGCTATCAGATTGTCCACTCTCCCATTTTTAAGCCAGTCAAACCTATTTTTTCAGTTTAGCCATTCAACAGGGACAATGCCTGTTGAGATGCTCTAACATAGATCTTTTGGAAAGAGCCTGTATGTCAGTTTCTCACCTCATTGTGAGCTTCATTTAACTTTGTATGGCTGTGAAATAGCATCTTTATCAGGATTGATCTTTACAATTCTCTTTTTTTTTTAATCTTCTCAGTGTTGGGTCTTTAAAGTTAGCAAGTGGAAGTCAAAACATAATAATCTTGGAATCTCTCTTACATCCTTTTTTGTAATTGTTGAGGATTTATTTTCTGACAGCTTTTTTAAAAAGTTATTTTCTATAAATTTAAATGTTTCTTATTCATGAGAAAATAATGGAGGGTAGATTCTGGCAGAATACATTTTTAGGCCTCCTTAGCCTGTTTTAATTAATAACAATATTTACAACTACCATTTGTCACAATATAGTTTAAAACCTTTCACATGTTACCTTTCTTAAGCTTCATACCAGCTCATCAAGAAGCCATTTAAAAAATCCCATCCATTTTAGAGGTGAAGAAATTGAGGCTCAGAGAAGGTAGATAACTTACCAGATATTAAGCACACAAGAGTAGTAACCAGGCAGTATGATTTTAAATTACTGTCCCTTTGGACCATATCACACTTGCTGAAGTTTAAGAGAGACCCCAAAATAGTTGTTATTACTACTTGTCCAGGACTTTGACACATACTCTAGAAGTTGTAAGATGATGTCACTATCATTATTTATTATAAAAATATTATTCCCATTTTATACATTAAAAATATAAGCCATGGAATGAATCAGATAAATTTGCTTCCTGGTATCACCACTGTATTTGACCTTGGAAAGGATAAAATAACTTAATCTCTGAGCCTCAGATTTCTCATCTGCAAAGAGATTTATCTCATAAGAAGTGTGTAAGAATTAAGTAGAGGCATAAAGTATTTAGCACATATGTGTAATTTATTAAGAAGTCTATAAGTGTTCCTCTTTTTACAGTCAGTCTCATGAAAAGTTACTCCATTTTGATATAAAACCATGTTAAGAATTTTACAAGTCTTGGATGCTCCTTAGAAAGACAGCTGTTTTGAATTCCTGGAGTATGTCCTGAACAAGATGGGGGACCTGTTGCAGTTTTTAAATGCCCACCAAGAGGTCCTATAAGTCAGGAAAAGTTAATTATGTTTATAAAATTGAAATTATTGGAAAAGTTCATTACAGATGAACATATCTTGGGATTTGGAATTATTCGGAAAAATAAAATTGGCCAATCCAGGTTCTTATGAACGTAGATTCTTATTAGTCTACATTCTTATGACAGAATGTAGATTTTAAAAGAGGAGGCTTCAGTTAATTCCTCAAATCTGTTTGAAAGATATCTACCTCACAAGGTAGTGATCCTCAATGAGCTTATGTATGTCAAAGGCTTAGCATGATCAACTAATGTCAGTTCCTTTTGTGATGTACTTTTGTTATATATTCTAACATTTTTATTCTGAGAATAAGAAGCTTGGACTGTTTTCCTTCAACATATTGAACAGACACTTAATCCTTTGTGCTTTCAAGTGAAGTAATTATTTTCATGTGGTTTTATATCATTATCAATCTGCTGCTTTTTGCATGGAGCAATCATGTTCCTGGTGTATAGTATAGGAAATTATTTAGTAATTGAGCAATGAAATATCACCTGTACTGAACCAAACGTCTTCTCTGCATTGGTGATACCATGAAATCTTATTAAGTTTAGACTTTTCTGAGTTCTTGCTCTGTAAATATTTTTTTCATTTTCCAGTAACCCTACCTTGCTCTCTTAGATCACTTTTCCTCAGTATCTTCCTTCCCAGTTTAGAATTTTACAGTCTTCTCTTGGGTGTCCATATTTTAGTTTGTGCGCTGTTCACATGAAAATCCTTTTTTCTCCCACTTTTTTTTTTACTTATAAAGCACTTACTGAGTTTTCACTATTTTCTAGTCACTGGCATTAGTTGGGCAGAATGAAAATGAGCAGTCCACATTTCCTGGGCAAAAGGAGTGTTCCTTCTCATGAGAAAAACAGATTGTTATACCACAGAATGATAAAAGTTGTAGTAATGAAGGCCCAGGGAGAGTAGAAGCACAAAAATATAAGCAATACTTGGTTATAAAACCTCCAGGGCATATCAAGTGAAAATGATGTTTTGTAATACAAAGAACAGAGGACTGATGAGTTACTTATTCTGGACTTAATTCCTAACATGTAAAACAAAAATTTTTGAACACTATCAGAGTTTCTAGAACTGGGCTCAATAGGTTATTAATAAACAATATATAAATACAGAGCTCTGTGGTCCAATATATTTATGTATTATTGAGTTAAAGAAAATTAGATTTCCTTGTTGGTATTAGGTGTCTCAGTTTTTAATATTATTGTAAATTATAAATCTTTAAGAAAGGAGCAGAATATACTTCTTCTCACATTTTTTTTCCTACCGTGGAATCCTTCTGTGTTACATATGAATTGTTTGACTGATAGTAACAGTCTCAAGAAATAGTAAATTAGACAGTTTATATACTTAACTATTAATTTAGATCCATGATCCATTGCAAGTTCAGTTTTGGTTAAGTATAAAGTCAGGGTCAAAATTGATTTTTTTTTTTTTTTTTTTGGCATAAGAGTATCCAGTTTTGTTGGCACTGTTTGTTGAAAAGATTGTCCTTTTCCCCACTGAATTCCCCTGTTATCTCTGTTGAAAATCAATTAACTGTGTATGTGAGGATCAATTTCTGAACTCTCTGTTCTGTTCCATTGATTTTTTTTAAACCTTTACATCGATACCATATTATCTTGATCACTGTACCTTAAAATACATCTTGATACCAAGTAGTGTAAGTCATCCAACCTTAATTATTCTGTTTCAAAATTGTTTTTCCTATTCTAGGTACATTGCATATACACTGAAACATTTCGACCAGCATATCTGTTTCTAGAAAATCTTCTGGGATTTTAGTTGCATAGAATCTCATCAGTTTAAGGGGAATTGATATTTTAGCAATGTGGAATCTTCTGATCAGTGACTATGGTATAACTTTCTCTTAAGTCTTCTTTAATTCCTGTTAGTAATGTTTTATAGTTTTCAGTGAACACATATTACACATCTTTAGTTTATCACTAAATAATTTTTGATGCTGTTATAAATTTAAATTTCTGGTTGTTCATGCCTTATATAAAAACTATAATAAGTTTTGGTATATTGACCTTATATCCTGCACCTTGCTAAACTCACTAGCTGTAGTAGTTTTTTTGTACGTGCTGGAGGATTTTCTGTTTGGATAATTAGAATTTAACTTTTTCTTTTCCAATCTGGATTTTTCCCCTTTATTGAATTGGTTATGATTTCTTGTACAGTGTTGAATAGAAGTGACAAGCGCGGATAGCTTTGCCCTGTTCTTGATGTTGGAAAAACAACCAGTCTTTCGCCATTAAGCATGACATTAGTTATACGTTTCATTCATGTGATTTATTAGATTGAGGAAATTTCCTTTTATTCCTAATTTGTTGAGAGTATTTATCAAAAATGGGTGTTGGATTTTATTAAAATAATTTTTTGCATCCATTGAGGTGGTCATATGGATTTTGTTTTGTAGTGTGTTACTGTGGGATTATATTGATTACTATTTTTAATTTTAAACCAACCTTGCATTCCTGAGATAAATAGCACTGGAATACTATGTGTTGTTCTTTTATATATTGTTGAATTCAATTTGCTAAAATGTTGTTAAGAATTTTTATATTTGAGTAATACTGATCTGTATGATTTTTTTTCCTTGTCCTGTCAGTCAGAATTTGATATCATGATAATACTGGCCTCAAAGAATGAGTTGAGAATTATTACTTCCATTTTAATTTTTTGGCAGAATTTATGTAATGTTGGTATTATTTCCTCTTTAAATATTTGGTAGAATTTACCAGTGAAGATATGTGGGCCTAGAGTTTTCTTTGAGAGATGGCTTTTAATTTTAACTTTATTAGTAGATAAGAACTATTCAATTTTTTTCTTGAGTGAGCTTTGTTAGTTTGTGTATTTTAAGAAATATATCCATTTGTCCATTTCATCTAAGTTGAATTTATTGGCATAAAGTTGTTCATAATAATTCTCTATTACCTTTTAAATATTTATATTCGTTATCTCTTGCTATAATAATAAATTACTGCAATTTTAGTGGCTTAAAATAGTACACATTATGGACTCACAGTTTCTGTGGGTGAGGAATTAGGTATAGCTTAGCTTGGTCCTTTGCTTCAGGGTCTTTTATAAGACTGTAAGCAAAGTACTTGCCAGAACTGAAAGACTGATTGGGGAAGGATCTGCTTCCAAGATCATGTGTTTTTTGGCAGGATTCAGTTCCTTTTGGTTTGTTGAACTAAGGATCAGAGTCCCCTGTTGGCTGGAAGCTGCCCTCAGTATCTTGCCAGTTGGGCCTTTCTGTCATGGCAGCTTACTTCATCATAGCCATCAAGGGAAGAGGGATCTGCTAGGAAGATAGAAGGCACAGTATTATGAAGCCTAATTATGGAAATGGCATCCCATCACTTTTGCAATATTCTTTTGATTGGAAGCAAGTCGCTTAGGCCAGGTCACACTGAAGAGGAATGGCTTATATAGGGGTATGAATACCAGAAGACATAGATCATTGAGGGCCATCTTAGAGTCTACCTGGCACAGCATTTGTAGGATGTGTAGTTAAAATCCCTACCTCATTCCTGATATTGGTGAATTGTTTCTTTTTCTCCTGATCAGTATGGCTAGAGGCTTATCTCTTTTACTGACATTCTCGAAGAACTAGTTTTTGTTTCTTTGGTTTTCTCAATTGTTTTTCTGCTTTCAGTATGTTTGACTTCTACTCTTACCTTTACTTTGAGTTTAGTTTGCTCTTTGTTTTTTAGTTTCTTAAGGTGGAAGTTGTGGTCATTGATTTGAGATCTTTCATCTTTTCTAACAGGCATTTAAGTACTATAAATTTTCCTCTGACCATGGTGTTACCTGCATCCCACAATTATTCCTATTTTCTGTTTTCATTTCATTCAGTTCAAAATACTTTATAATTTTATTACTGAATGAATCAGGTCCCCCCACTTCCCGCTTACAAAATCAGTTACAGACTTACAAACAGTAGAAAAGAAAGGTGCTCTTAATCACAATGCCAGCAATCTGGGCAGATGGTGGACTCAGCATCCCCCACAAACCACCTCCGAAGATTCTGCTCAGCCATGAAACTTTTAAAGAGAAGGAGGGAAGTAATCTCAGTTAATCATTGAGATAGGGGGTCAGAGTCATCATCATCCCCCCACTGCTCGCAGGCTCGTTGACTTCTTGTGATCTTCCTCTAGATGTTATCTTGTTCACACAGTTTGTTTGGGAGATGACTGAAGGGGAAGCTAAGGGAGAGATCTGGTCATCTTCATTTGGTGGCACCTGGTTTAAAAGTTAGTTACAATATAGCTTTGCTAAAGTGACAAGAAAAGGGGCTTCCTGCTGAGGGTGGTTTCCTGCAAAGAGCTGCTTACAAATCCCCACTTGTCAGAACATCATTTCATTTCTGTGGGGTTAGGGATGAAGGTCTGTCTTGGAACTTCTTCATGCTGACATAGAGTGCTATATTCTCAGAGTGGAGGGTGTCAGCATGGGTCTGTAGCATCTCTGCTGATGATTTTAGTTGTCTGCTTATATATACGGGTAAAGAAAGCTACAATTACTTTGATGCCCACAAAGAAATAAATTATTATGAGCAATAATGTTAATCCCATTCTCTTGAGGCCAGTTCTTGGAATTGTGCTAGCCATAGATTCAATACTGCTCAAGCTGGAGCAGCTTATGTCATGGCTACAGTCTGGTCATCATGCAGTTAGCTTTTCTCCTGTGGTAGCAGTTATAGTATCTGTAAAACAATTCAGGAGTGTGCATCAGACACTGAGTCTGTGACTCTGTTGTCCTAATCATTAACTGCTCGGTTTTGTACTTGGGGCCGGGGTGGGGGTGGGGGAGGTCCTGCTCTGTTCCAGTTTTCCTATTGCTTTCTTCCTTGACCCTTGGGTTATTTACAGTTATATTGTTTAATTTTGAAATATTTGGAGATTCTGTAGATATGTTTTTATTATTGATATTTAATTTATTCCATTGTAGCCAGAGTACATGCTTTAGTTCTTTGTGTAAATCTGTATTTCGGTCTGGTGTTATTTTCCTTTTGACTGAAGAACTTCCTTTAACATTCCTCATTGTGTAGGTCTGGTACTGATAAGTTTTTCATGTTCCATGTGTCTGAAATATTCTTAATTTTTTGTACAAGGTATAGGGTTCTAAGTTGCCATCTCTTTTCCTCTTCTCCTTCTTCCTTTTCCTCCTCTTCTCCCTGTCTCCTGCCTCTCCCCTTCCCCCCAGCAATCATAGGATTCACTTTGTTTCCCCTCTCTCAGGGATCACTGTCCTGCACTGACCATGTCCTGTGTCTCAAAACTCTTGCTTAATGTATTTTGTTTATTTTTTTATTGTTTCAAGTGTGAGGGTTAATCTGGTCTGTTACTCCATCTTGTCTGGAAGTGGAAGTGGAAATGTAGTTTTTAGTTAAGCTAGTCTGACAGGGACCATGGATTTGCTTCATCAGTAGGAGCCCTATGAGTAGCACGTTATAAATGAATGGAGAAGTGAAGCCAGCACTATTAGCTTTTCCTGCACAACACTGAAAGTACTGGCTTATTCAAGAGATCTTTGCAATTTTGATACCCTGTTTCACTATTGTGTAATTGCTTTCCTTATTACCAACTGTCCCCAAATATTTGTCTACTGATACTTTGTAATCAGAAACCAAAAATATGTTCTTTAATATAGTAATATTAGACATCTGCCACTGACTAGCTGTGTGATCTTAGGTCTGCCCCTTGACTTCCCTGAATCTTTTTTCCTTGTCTCTGAAATAAGTCCTCTGTCATAAATAAATCATTTTCAATCAGGGTTTCCAGATTCTGAAAAGGTAGTGGTAATGAGGGGTTCATGATTTATTTTAAAATATAGTAAATAGTCTAATCCAGTAGTTTACCTAGTGTGTTCCAGGGACCTCTTGGTGTTCCTGAGACCCTTTTAAAGTGTTTTCAGGTTAAAACTATTTTCTTGATACTACTAAAACTTTATTTGCCATTTAAGTATTATTTTCTTGAATGCAATATGGAATTTCTAAATGCTACATGATATATGATGATGTATGCCCTGACAGTTCTTGTGTTTTTAAAATTTCTCAGGTTTAATTTCTCATATGGTAAATATCAGTGGATATGTCCCACATAAAGAAAAGCTTTTTGGTGTTCTCTATTTTTTAAGAGAAAATATTTTTTATTCAAGAGGTCCTGAAACCAAGGGATTCTGAGACCTTGAAAATGGCTGGCCCAATAGAAATTATTTTCTATTTAAGTACATATTCTACTGCCAGATTTTTTGGTGCTGGAGATTAAAAAAAAAAAAAAAAATTAGTGGCTAACATTAAGTCATCTGCTGTCATAGTTCCCAAGTTTAAATCAGTTCTCTACCACTCTCTGACCCTGGGAAAGTTATTTAAATTCTCTAGGATAAAATTTCCTCATCTATGAGATGGAGGAAATATGGTATCAATATATAGTTTAAATTAACTGATATAATACCTGACAGCCCTTAACACAGTGCTAGCATATCGTAGTCACTCAGTAAAAGTTAGCTGTGATGCTTATGATGCCACCAGAGGTGTGCTTATTGACATTTTTGTTTTCTGGTTATCAACGTTTCATTTTGCCTTAGGGCATTCTTAGCAGCTCTTAATGCAGTATTTCTTCTGCCTTAATGGCACTGCTTATTCTGCTTTGAAGCTGTGCTGGCATGTTGCCATATTCTAAACTACACCCAACCCAGGAAGTTTAACTTGGAAGTTGGCAGACTGGCTTGGGCTTCTTTTAAAATATCACTGGTCGTGACAACTTGTCCCTTAAACTAATAGGGAATCTAATATTAGTAATTAAGCCTTTGGAAGCTATAATGTGAAACATATGAGGCTCAGACTTCATACAAAAATTACTCAGTTTATTAAAACATTTTCAGATATTGTCTCTTTCTTCTTCCAAACTGTGAGCTCCTTGAAGGCAAAGACTGTTTTATTCATCCTTGTATTCTGGCACTTAGCACAGTGCCTGATACATTACTGGCAGTAGTACTTACATATACATATGCATTGTCACACTTCCATATGCACATTTTGACCTCTTTAATTTCATAAGTAACTAGATTAAAATGATATGAAAAGACAGGTAAAAGAAAAAAGAGGTAGTTATAGGGAAGAGGAAAACAAGAAGAAAGTTAAGAGGAGTAGAGACAAGAAGATCCCCTCTCAGAAGTGTTGATAAACACACCTGTTGGCATCTACAATAGAACTTAATAGTACACACTGAAAACATAAGAACTCAAAGCAGACAGGCAGAAAAAAGAGAAAAATCAATTTAAGTTACTGCTATGAATGAAATTGTCACATTGGATTAAGTAGATGATAATTCAGTTTCTGCCACTATTAGCCATGATATCTAAGCGGCACATCTCCCGATCTCTCTTAGGAGGTATATAAAAGAAGACTGGTAGTACTGTGAACTAGTACTGATTATCAAAGAAATGCTGGTCTCCTATTTTTCTCAGTATCTGAAAATTTTATATGATGTGCAAATGTACTTATCTAATCTTATATTTTTGTAAGTATCAGAAAAATTTGTACTGGGTGCAAATATAGTAAAACAGTATCAATTTAGACTAAATGTCTGAATTACTGTATAATTTTACTTTTAAGGAAATAACTATGTTGTTCTTTTCACTTTTAATTATGTGTATTAGCTAGAAGTATTCTAAGAAATTAATGCCACTTAAATTTCCTTGTCAGTTTCATTTAACTGGATATGTAGAATACACATATACACATCAGAGCCAAGTTTTTCTCTAATAATAGATAGCTGTTTGTTTGATTGCAACTTGATGAAGTTGCTGGTTTGTGTTTTATTACCATGTTACATGAAGAATACTGTCCTGAGGCAGTAGAATCATGGTCATGGAGTGAGATGCTTCCACTGAGAAGCATTCAAAACTCATACTAACTGAGGGGACAATAGATTCACCTCTGCTTCTCATACTCACTCTAGGGTGCATGCTTTTCTTAGTAGAATGAAAGAGGGGTGGAACTGTTTTTAGTACATTAATTTTTTTTCTGCTTTCTTTTTAATGAATTCACATAATTTGGTTAGATAAATATATGTATGATATGAGTAAATTATGATATCTAGACATTTGAGTAGCCACAAAAGTCCTGCTTTTAGTGATTAAAAAAAGTTGGTTTGCTCATATTCAAATCTAGTATATGTTTTTCACATTGGTGAATGAGGGCTCCCCGAAGGGGTCACTCCTCAGCAGTATGTTGGAGTTACTCAGAGAGAGGCCTTGCTGGTTAGGCAACTGATGGAAAAGGAGATGCTTCACGTGCTGATTCTTAAAAGCAAGGAGGTTGACAACATGCAAAAGTGAGTCATGGGTCTTTGTTAAAGTGCCGTGAAAAGGGAGGGTAATGTATTTAGATTTTAATTCCTTTGATCTCCATAGGAGTAAAGGCTAATCTAGAAAAGTTTCTTTACATACAGCTTTGAAGTGTTAACATATGGATGGGAATTACAGTGATTCTAAAACTGCAGTTGTAGGATATTTGTAGACAAATATAATTTTTTTATCTTTATTGGAGTATAATTGCTTTACAATGGTGTGTTAGTTTCTGCTTTATAAAAAAGTGAATCAGTTATACATATACATATGTTCCCATATCTCTTCCCTCTTGTGTCTCCCTCCCTCCCACCCTCCCTAATAGACAAATACAATTTTTAAAATGCTTTCTTAAATTAAGAAAGAGAAGCTTTGTCAGAAATATTTTAAATGCTTTGTCAAACAGAAAAATTCTAAAGTTAAAAATGAGGGATTGTTCAAAATCCAAGAAAAACTTGCTGAGTTCTTTCTCTAAGCTACTCATTTAGTATTGAAGTCTGTGCTAAGAGGACCAGGCTTAGTTTTCAGAAGCCCATTTATCATTAAAAAGTCATCTCTAAAATTTAGGTTTTGTTTATCAGATATTTTCAGAGTAGTTACACCTGCCTCTCATATCTGATGGTGATGCCTTTCTGCTTTTCAAAGGAAGTCCTGACATTTCAGCTGCTAGGAACACTGCAAGAAAAACTGTATAGATCAGAAAATAGGGGCACTACCATCCTTTGGTATTACGTAGAAATAAAAATTTCTTTTTTGCCCTTTCTTTGTTGGAATATCCATATGGTACCTGTGGTCCTCTAGCCAGGTAACCACCATGGGTTTTGAAGATCTAGGAACTGAAGAAGGGGACGATAGGTTTGTGTATAACTAATCCTTGTACATTCAGTTGCTATATCTGGGTAGCTTCATTGCTGCAGAACAAATCACAAATTCCCTAAGGAAGACTAGATGCCTCATCTGATACTTTTTCTCTGGTTGAGCCTCAGGTTGAGGTTGGATTTCATTCAGGCTGTTACCCTAAAGATTTTTATCTCTGTGGGAATATATATATATATATATATATATATATATATTTGCAATTTTTGTTGCCTAACAACTAGGTCATTCAGATGTCCCCTTTAGTTTATTGGAATGGAGTTACACAGTTTTTCTCTAGAATTTTTCTGCCCATTTTGTTATAATAAATAATAATTCTTAACTGTAATTGCCAAGTTATTATCATAAACTCCATCTTACAGGAGGGAGCTCAACTGCTGGTCCTAATGGTAGAAATTTGCTTCTAGGTTTGTTGGAGCCTCTGTTTGCATTCTCTGTAGGAATTATGTCAACATCACCAAAGATTGCTGCAGTTTATTACCACCTTGGGCAAGGGGAATGTTCTTCAGGAGCAATGAATGCCTGTACTTGATATCTACTTACCAAAGGAGATTTTCCGTTTCCCATTTTGTTTGCTTTTTCTCCATCACGATCCATGGGTTCAAAAAGTTCTCAAAAGCTCTTTTGACTGTCCCTATTATTTTGAGCACCACTAGCCAAATTAGGTGGTTTAAAATTTTTTTTGTTTTTCTATTTTCCTGGCTCTATTCCTTTATCACCTATGTTTGAATAAATACACTCTTCATTTTGTGTGGCTCCAGCCTATCATTGAGCCATTCAGTTCACAGTAATTCCAGGGAGGAACAATTATTTTTAGAGAGACAGCATTGCATCATGGGATGGAGTCAGACTGCCTGGGTTTAAATTCCCATCCTGCCACTTACTGTTGTATACCAGGTGAATTATGTAAAATTTCTGTGCCTATTTCCTTATCTATGGCATGGGAATAATAGTTCATGGGGTTGTAAGGTTAACTAGTGAAGCCCTTAACTCAAGTTCTGGCAAGTAGTACCATTAAATGTATGCTGATGCTATTATTAATGCAGGCATAGAAAACCTTAAATCAGATAAATTGAATGAAGACTGGATTACTCCTAGAAGGAATCGCTGACCCTTCAACTATGACCCTTCAACTTATTTGTTTTCATCTTTAAGGAAATAAGTCTCGGCCAGTGGTTCAGCACCCATATGAACCAGTTAGCAAAAGAACATTGTTTCACTATTATACTTTTAATTCAGGTTTACTCTTAAAAATGAGTGGCTTTAGTCATAGGGGCAGGAAGAGGTAGTGTAAGTGATGTGTGGTACGTATCACCATGGCTCATTACAGAATCCAAAAGTATGGTCCTAAGTATCCTATCCTATGGTCCTAAGATATGCAGTGTTGTTTTAATCACGAACTATGAATTATTGTGTCTGTGAGTCAGATTCTAAAAATCAGCATCAGCCAACACTGTTGCCATGGCTCTAAGAGCCTATACAACAGTGGGCATTAAGACAGGATACTGGCAACAAACTAAAGTATCTTACTTCTGTCAAATTTTGCTGTATCAACACCTGGTGTAATGACTACAGTTTTAATTATAGAACCTTAAGATGAACTAAGGAGCCTAATGAAGATTAACTCATTTAACAAATATGTCTTGAACATTTATTATGGTGAAGGATTGCCTTTGCACCCAGGTCAGACTATTTCAGATAAGAATGTAGCTACATAAGGGTTAATGAACTAATAAGGAAATGTAATGCTGATTGCTTTGTTTTTTGCCAACTGGAAAGTGCATCACAAATTAGATACAGCTTGTAAGTGGACTTTGGAAGCTTTCTTTCAGAAGTTTGGGGTTGTCTATGGAGAACTTTCTGATTCTGTAAGAGATTTTTTTTCCTAAACAATAATACATTTCTATTCTAGAGAATAGTTTAGTAATATCTAGTAAATTTAAAGTTGTGTATGCTCGTAAGCCGGTGACATTACTTCTAGGTATTAACCCCTGAAAAGTTTCGTGTAACTTCTCATATGTGTACAGAGAGACACATTACTAAAGTGTTTATAGCAGCCTTGTTTGTAATAGTGGAAGAGCTGAATGTCATCAAAAGGGGGCTGGGTAGATAAATTGTGGTATTTTTATAAATAGAACATTATACAGTAGTGACATGTATATACCAGTGTTAACACTTTTCCAACATATATCAGCCTTACATATTGACTGTTAAGTGAGTATAGAAAAAAGTATACTATTTAGATAACATTTTAAAACATGCAGAGTGGTGCTTTGTTTAGTTAGAGAATATGCATATTTAATAAAAGTATTAAGTAATGCATAAAAATGATTTTTAAAAGAATAAGTTTAAGATAGTGTTTACTTCTGAGGGGAATTTGGGAGAATTCCATAGGGTTTTAAACTATACTGGCAATGTTTTATTTCTTGAGTTGTGGATACATAGCTGTTTATTACATACTTTTTTTATTACATACATTTTTATATGTTCGAACTATTTTAGAAACATTTAAAAATTGGAAGAAAATGTGTCAAAATATTGTTTGCATTTCAGTTGAGGTAAAATGGGAGTCTTTTTTCTTACATAGTTGATGCTGTTTCTTTACATTTCCAATTTTCTACAATGAGAGTATGTTATTTCAATCATATTAAAGGAAAAAACTGAGAAACTATAAATGAATAGTTCAATGAATTTATTGTCAGAAAAACAATAAATGGTTTTCAAAGAAATTTTAGGAGATAATAGGCAAGTAAGATAAAAAAATTGTAAACTTGTTACAATTTTCTAGTCTTTTTCCTGTAAACTTTATAGAGGTTAAATATTATTATACTCTGTACCAATTAATTTTTGTTTTATTTTTTCCCGCCTAATATTATAAAATAATATTAATATATATAATAAATATATATATATATATATAAAATACTGGTATTTTAGAAATTATTTTAAAATATACTATTGTACCGAATGTAAGAACATTGCTTTGCTCAGTGGCTGGTATCGTATCATGTCTTCTTACAGTTATTTATTGCTTCTTAATGCATGGGTTTTAATAAACTTATGTTATTCCTAGGTTTGATTTATTTGAATTGATTTCACGAATATCAGCAAATATTTAAAAATATTGAGCAGTTTTATGTTCAGTCTTAATCTGTTGACGTACAGTAGTAGAAGATAAAAGGTTTAAAATATGTAAAATCTAAGGTTCTTTTGCAACAGAACCCATTTATCTTTCTTTTATCTAATTTTCCCTGGTTGCATATAGTGTGTGAACAGGATAGGGGAATTATGGTTTAAAAATGTGAGCTCTGTAAGACTTAATGAGGTACTTGTGGTGCAGAAGAAGAAATAATAGCGGCTAATATTATTTTTCTGTATACCAGGCCACATGACTTACAAGATAATATAGGCTAGTTCTTCTCCAACTTTAGTTAGAGAATATGAATATGAATGAACCCCCTAAAGCTCTTCTCAAAATACGTGTTCTGATTTTTAGGTCTAGGACGCACTCATACAAGTGTAAAGTCAGTATGTTTGTTTAGGAGTAAGCTAAACTAACAGGTTTCACCAATTTTGCCCACTCGCCTCTAGCAACCACCAGTCTATTCTCTGTATCTGTGAGCTCTGGTTGTTTAAGATTCCACGTATCAGTGAAATCATTAGGTATTTGTCTTTCTCTGACTTACTTCACTTAGCATAATGCCCTCAAGGACCATCCATGTTGTTGAAAATGGCAAAATTTCCTTCCTTTTATATGGCTGAATAGTATTCCATTGTATATATATATGCATACATACACACCACATTTTCTTCATCCATCCATCCCATCCATCCATCCGTCCATCCATCCATGGACACTTAGGTTGCTTCCATGTCTTGGCTATTGTATATATGCTGCAGTGAACATGGAGGTACATGTATCTTTTCAAGTTAATGTTTTCATTTCCTTCAGGTAAATACCCAGAAGTGGAATTGTAGGATCATATGTTAGTTTTATTTTTAATTTTTTTGAGGAACCGCCATACTGTTTTCCATAGTGGCTGCACCAGTTTACAATCCCATCACCAGTGCACAAGGGTTCCCTTTTCCTCGCATCCTTGCCAACACTTGTTATTTCTTGTCTTCAGCCATTCTAACAGGTGTGAGGTGATAACCTCATTGTGGGTTTGATTTGCATTTCCCCAATAATTAGTGATGTTGAGCACTTTTTCATGTCCCTGTTGGCCATCTGTATTCTTTCACATCCTCTGCCCATTTTTTAATAGATTGCTTGTGGGTTTGGGGTTTTTTTTTTTTTTACAGTTTAGCTGTATGAGTTCTTTAGATGATATTAACTCCTTATCAGATATATGATGTGCCAATATTTTCTCCCACTTTATAGATTGCCTTTTCATTTTGTTGACGGTTTCCTTTGCTTTGTGCAGAAGCTTTTTAGTTTGGTATAGTTTCACCACTTGTTTATTTTTGCTTTTAGTGTCAAACCCCCAAAATTATCACCAAAACCAGTGTCAAGGAGCTTACCACCTATGCTTTCTTCTATGAGTTTTATGGTCTCAGGTCTTATGTTCAAGTCTTTAATCCATTTTGAGTTAGTTTTGTAATCTTTTAATAAACCTTTTATATGTGTAGTCAGGATGTTAGTTTAGGGATAAACTAAACTAAACAGGTTTTCTTAAACATTTTATATATGCTGCACTACATTTTATAGTACAATTTTTAAGGTAGTTAAAAAATACAATTGTTATAAAATACAATCTCTAGTTTTTTATTATTATATACAGTAAACAAAATTGGTCTGCCGAATTACCTTAAACCATTGCCAAAAGCTTGTTCTCTTTGTTTACCTTTGTGTTGTTTGGTAACAAACCATTCTTGGTCCAACATCAGTCCACAAACTGTACTTTGAGAAGGACTGACAGAGAGTATCAGAAATTTATTAGAAAGGAAGGACGTGTTAAAGAATCCGTGAGTGATTTTAAGTTATGTGATTTAAAACATGTTCAGTATTGTTTTGTAAACACTCCTATGAATTCTAATTAGAAGACAAAAGCATTAGTGAGATTTTTAATCATGTGCAGTTCTAAAGTAACACGAGAAACGCACTTTTTTTATCCTTTGCCTCATGACTTATTTTTCTCCTTTAGAAAATACATGGAATTTTAAAAAAAAAACTATATATTAACATGACCTTTTAATAAAGCTTTTGCAGCCAAGTGTAAAGTCAGTATGTTTGTTTAGGAGTAAACTAAACTCACAGCAAGGTTTCCTCCAAGTTTTCTGTATAGTACACTGTATTTCATAGTATAATTTTTTAAGATAGATAATTTTCTAATTGAGTTTACTTTTCACTATTTTAAATTCTTGTTCTAAATGGATCATCAGTTCCTGAACTGGAAGGAACTTATTAGCCTCTGTAAGTTTTACCAGTTAATGGGAAGAAGGCAAAAATCTATATATTAGAAACCATCAAAAAATATTATGTTTCTTGTCTGAATTTAGTGTCTAGTTTTGGGGAGAACCAGATAATACTTGGGGTAAAATTTTTTTATATTAAGTGTTGTTTTCCTGTGTTCTTCCAAACATCAGTCCTTCTGGTACTGCTAATTCATAACCTTACAAACTGAAGTTGCAGCATTATTATTGATTTACATTTTTATCCTTGAATTTTATATAGAAAATAGTTACAGTATAGATGGGTTAATAATTTTGAAATAAAATAATTTATTTTACTTCCTTTTGTACTTGTAGTAGAAGAATGTTTTTACTTTTTATGTATCATGTGTTAATGGATTTATGATTTTGATGTGGTCATTGCTGGAGAAATTAATATTGAAAATCTGTAAGGAGGATTGTAAATGAATTCCAAAGACATACTCTTCTTGTAAGTTTTTATTTAAACATAAAGAGAATATAGAATTGAATACTCTAGAAGATAGAGACCTATAATATAGAAAAAGTCTGCCAGAATTAAGTCTGATTGCATCTAACAGATGATATTAGCAGTTACTTGGATAAATTTGTGAATATGGTTGGCTCAACTTAGAACTGAATCTGAGTGAACTTTTTTTAGATGGTCCTTTGGAATCTCATGTTTAAAAGTATTTTTATGCACTTGTACTAAGCAGTATTTCATGTATCCATCATGTTTTCTGAGCATCCCTTCCACCTCTAAAAGATTTTGATTCTTTCTGTCCTCCCACCCATGGTAATTCAAGACTTGCTGTTCAGTCTGGGGTTATAGTAATTCTGCAAAACCACTTCCTAGTGTTCATAAATAAAAAGTTATCTATAGAGGTTGTTCATCCTCTCAAGAAAAACTTAAGCTCTTAGGTGTATACAGAGTTCTGTGCTGGTCTTTTTTGGAATGATAAAAAGGAATGAAACATTGTTGCCTTTTAGGAACTTGTGGATCTCCATGACAAAACCCAGATCTATCAAAAAAATTTATTATGTTTTAGCACCTGACCTATTTAAGGGTAACAGAACCTTAACATATTGAATATTAAGTTGCTCTTTCATATGTAGACCTGATTCATTAATGCAGAGCATTGTTCATTTTTCATTCATTCATTAAATTAACAGATTTTACTAGTCACATACCATGTGCTTGTTAACATACTTGTCACTAGTGATAAGAGTAATGAGTGATATAGACACAGTCCCTGCTTTCAGGTAACAAACTATTGTGATTAGATCAACTCACTTGTCTTTTTCATAGGTGTATTATTTATTTATTTATTTATTTATATTTTTGGCTGCGTTGGGTCTTCGTTGCTGCGTGCAGGCTTTCTCTAGTTGCGGCAAGCCGGGGCTCCTCTTCATTGCGGTGCACGTACTTTTCATTGTGGTGGCTTCTCTTGTTGCGGAGCACAGGCTCTAGGCCCGCGGGCTTCAGTAGTTGTGGTACGTGGGCTCAGTAGTTGTGGCTCATGGGCTCTAGAGCGCAGGCTCAGTAGTTGTGGAGCACGGGCTTAGTTGCTCTGCCACATGTGGTATCTCCCCGGACCAGGTATCAAACTCGTGTCCCCTGCATTGGCAGGCGGATTCTTAACCACTGCGCCACCAGGGAAGTCCCTCATTGGTGTATTTAACTGAGAGAGACACTTAAAAGAATTTGTTTAAAAGCTATAACTTTATTTATCTAGACATTTATTTTGCTAATCTGTCATAGGTAAATAAAGAAATACAATAAGGACACTTTTTTTTCTCTTTTAAACTTCATTTGTTATTTCTACGTATTTTTATTTTCGTTTTACTTCTCTTTTAAGTGTGACCACTCATTTATATTAGGCCTCATTCAGAGCTTTCTGGCAGCTTATGGCTATTGGCTGACTCTCTACTAGCTTTGACCACTTCGAAGCTATAGGACTTCACTATTTGGTGTGAAATCTGTGGCTCTTTGAATACCAAAAATCTGTGGTTATTTGTTCAGTCCCGTTAGATAAGCTAGCGCCTTATTAACTTTCTTTCTGCTAGTTATTGGGTGTTCTATGGAAATATTAATTGAACCTTTATATCTGAAGCCCTGCAGCATTTTAAGGATTTAGCAGCTGAAACCTCCCATCCATCTGTCATTTGTTCTGAGGATTTGAGAAAAAGAGACATGGTGCCTGACTTTGCAGAATTTGTAAGACATAACAGTCTCTGAGATGATAGTAATGGCTAGGATATTTTGTGTGCTTACTATTTGCCAGGTACTTTTCCAATTGCTACTACATACAATAACTCATTTAGTCCTTACAACAACCTTTGAGATAAATATTGTATTATTATTATTATCCCTGTTTTACAGATAAGGAAACTGAGGCAAGAAATGTTCCTTTGCCTCAAGTCACACAGCTAGTATGTGGCAAAGATGGAGTTCAGGCCTGCCAGTCTGGCTCCAAAAATTCCACATTTATCCACTGTACTGCACTGTGCAGTTATAATAGATAATTATGGTATAATTTAAATGGATAATTAAATAGGTAATTTCAGTAAGTGTGAGCAGTGACATGATGGAAATGCCTGCTGCTATGGGAGCTCAGAGTGAGTTCACCCAATTTGGTAGGGTCGGGGAAAGTGTTTCTGAGAAAGTAAATCTTTATTGAAAGAGCCTTTCTCCCCATCCCTTTTTAGCTATTGAAAAGAATTGTAAAGAATATTTAAAAGTAGAATTAGACAGGGGTTTTCAAACAAAGAAATAGCCACATAGGTTAGAAAAAACATGTCTTTTCTCAACTTGGGAGCGTTCTCTGGTGATTACGCCATATTTATTGGTTGGGTGAAATAATTTTTTAAAAGCTATTTAAAGAATTAGGCAACAAAAAAAGTTACTGTAATTTTGAGGAGACGAGGAGAGCACTATTATGTAAATAATACTAGGTGCTTTTGTTTTGTTTTGTTTTTGATAGAACAAAAGATTGGATTGATAATGTGCAGTGTAAATTAGTTTAAAAATGGTAACAGCTTTGATTGATTAGAGTCTGTTGTCATATTGTAGCAAGGATTAAAGTTTCTAAATTCTGTACCGTAAAATGAACGTAGAGAAAAGTATGAAATACATTTTATAGAACATATTTCGTAATATCGAAGCTTTTATGAAGTGTTATGTATTCATAGGTGGGAGTATTTAAGAATTGCAAATTAAATTGTCATTTAGATATTAAATGTAGAATTGAACAGATTTTGTAAACTCTGTGTATCAACTGATATTATCAGTTATAAAATCACTGATAAAAAAAGCACTTTTGAGTATTTTCCATTTTTATTGTAAGACAAGAGCAGTAATTTTTTAGGGTTATTTGGAAATACTTTTGTGCTTAGCAGCATACTTTGGCTAAAAAGCTACTATGATAGATGAATCTGATAGTATTGCTCTGTCCTTCATAATGTAGTGTTTATCATCTCTCATGTATGAACATCTCATTTTTATTAGCAGCTATTTTCATGGTAAAACCATTTTCCAGAATTCAGGATCTTAATAAGGAGCTCCAGGAGATCAGGTTTGACTCCTTTTATTACCATGGTAATGCTTTATCAGTTTAAACTATGCACCATGATAGTTCTGTATTTAATGATCTCATTGGTTTACTTCCCTTTTTTTAAAAAGCCAGCTGTACACTTTATTTTTTTTATTGTTTATTTTTATTTTTTTATTTTTGGCCATGCTGCATGCAGAATCTCAGTTCCCCGACCAGGGATCAAACCTGTGCCCACTGCAGTGGAAGCTCGGAGTCCTAACTACTGGACCGTCAGGAAATTCCTGGTTTACTTTCTTTATATTCCAGAATTGAAATAGCATTCACTTATCAATACCGCTGAATGATCTCCTTGGGCTTCATTTTAACAATTGCTTGCTTGGCTTTTGTTCCTTTCTTGTTACTCCAACCCCTCCCTCAGGCCAATCACCTCCTGCTCATTTTCTCCTGCCATTTGATACTCTAGCTAGTCATTGCATTATTCTGCTTCCTTCCTTGCTCTTCTGTCAACTCCATTCTGCATTATGCCTTTTTGCCTTTCCGACTTATGGACATCTATGCTCTTTGCTTAACTGTATGTGGTACTTAAGGGGTCTGCTGTTTAAACTCTGGTTTAGCCAACCCATTTCTTTCATTCAAGCTCTATTTGACATCTGTCTTCTACTTAAAACTAGATGGATGAATACTTACCTGCATATATAAAAACATTTTGTTAGTCTAATTGCTTTAGATTGTTTGTTAACGGCGGTATTTCTCCCTAATTTATACTTACCTGATACTTCTGGTGTTTTAATGTGGTTCTGGTTGGGGGGAAGCGGAGAACTCAGCTATCACCTATGTAGACTTGAGTTTTTCCTTTCCATATATGAAAAACATTTTTATTTCCAGATTGTCTAGGTTCTTGCTGCTAGAAGTGTGGTGCATGGGCCAGTAGCATCACCATCACCTGTTGGTTAGAAATGCAGAGTCTTAGGCCCCACTCAAGACCTTATGCTTCTTAATCTGAATTTTAACAAAATCTCTAGTCAGTGGATATGAACACTGAAGTTTGCAAAACGCTGTTGTAGGTATCATCTCGCTAGTTGACACAATTAACATGCTGACTGATAAATGCCTGTGTACTTTTCTGAGCTGATCTTATTTAAATGTGTATAAATTACTTTGTAACTATTCATCCTGGTTCATCAAAAGTTATATTCTGGGTGGGTATCACTTCTATTATGAGGAAGCAGTGATAAGAATAATCTCAAACAATAGTCCCAGTTTTTTAAGTGAGGTTTTGGCACACATTAGATCTGAAACTATGACAAACTTTGTTTGTTTGTTTGTTTGTTTGGCTGTGTCGGGTCTTAGTTGTGGCATGCAGGATCTTCGTTGCGGCGTGCAGGATCTTTCGTGGTGGCGTGAGGGCTCTTGTGGTGTGCAGGCTTCTCTCTAGTTGTGGTGCATGGGCTCTCTAGTTGTATCACGTGGGCTCCACAGCACACAGCCTCAGTAGTTGTGGCACGTGGGCTCAGTAGTTACGGTGAGGGCTTAGTTGTCCCGCGGCATGTGGGATCTTAGTTCCCTGAGCAGAGATCGAACCCATGCCACCTGCATTGGAAGGCGGATTCTTAACCACTGGACCACCAGGGAAGTCCCTGAAACTATGACAAACATTTTTGAGTCCAGTTTCATTGTTCCATCCTCCAGCATCAGTTTGCATCTGTGGATGAAGAACTGTTCCTCTCTTATCTTTTAGGCTGTGGCTTTTCAAAAGAATTTTGTGCACTTTGAGGTGTGGGAAAAAATACTCAAATTTCTATTTAATTTTTATCTTACATGAATGAAATTATGACTTACTGAAATTTGTTATATTGGTTAATAGTATATAATTTATGAGTAAATAGATATTGAGGGCCCATATTCAAATCTTGCTTGTATGTGATGACACAGGTTTATAGATTCCTCTGTGGTACAATATGACAATCCCAGATTTTATTATTGACTAGGAAATAATCTTGTAGTAAATTCTATACTGTACGTTGCCGTATGTGGTTGCAAATGGATAAGAGATAGTACTTACTATTATTTGTGTATGGTTCATAGAAAAATAATTGTTCTGTTTTCTGAGCACATATTAATAGGGGCTTAGAGATAGATCTTCTCTGTGCTTACTGTGATATATGTTATATGTGAAGTTAATCCACTGTGTGTGTACAATTATTTGATGATACCCTGAAACTTAGATTTATTTGTATTATTATTTATATTATTATATAATATTTATTTATATACTTGTGCTTTAAGAAATAGTTTAAAATGTTTTTAATGTTTTTATTTTCATAGTCATGAAAGAAAAAAGTTCTTATTGCACTTCAAGGATGAAGAGAATTGAGAACATGCAAAATTAATCTTTTATTATCCTTTAACATTCAAATAAAGTGTGAACAACATGGCTGACCTACAAATGCATTTATGTTTGCCTTTTTCAAGAGCAATACTGTTGTTTAATAATGATAAACAATATTTCAGTGAGGTTTTTTTGTAGGTTTCAATGTCTTCTTTTGACTCTATGCCTAAGAATGGCAGTGGGAGGGAGTGGCAGAGAGAAACACCCAGATGAATGTGAGATAGTAGGATGTCACTTAGCACCTCAAGGGTGTTCAATTTTAAGCAACAGAGGTAAACTCCAAGGAGGGACTTTAGCTGGGAGCCATTCTATTTTGTATATAGCTCTTGCTGCGTGTGGCTGTGACAGACAGGACTATGGTTGTGGTTACCAGAGGACACCCTTGTGGTCATAACCAAGTTGTGAGTGTCACCAAGATTCTTCTTGAGTGTCTGTCACATGTGTATCAGTGATTCTAAAAGTAGATAAAAATGAAACAAAGATTCATTTGGGAGTTAGCACTCCCAGCAGATTAGTTTTAAAACAGAACAGCAGGAGGTGTTGTGACATGCATCCCCAAGCAGTTGTAATGATTTGACAGTTATTTAGCCCTCAATTCCTAGCCCTTTGGTTGAACTGACAGCATGCCTGCAAAGATAGTGAGGCCTGTTTCAGCCCCATTAATGTCTTCTTGAATGTTAGCCTGCAGTCTGGGTAATGATAAATGTTCGCTGATTGATGATTTTATAGTCCCAGAGGATTCTGGGTGGTTTCTGTAAGCCAGGGCAGTCAGTTTTTGTTCTTGTTTGGGCCTCTTGTAAGATTTTCTGATCTTTACTAAAATTGTTTTAAGTTGGCAAAAGGGTGGGTACCACCTCAGTTTTAATTAACTAGGGGTTCAAAGCCTTGTTTAGAAACTATATGATTTTGGAGGTGATGCTGTATTTAGCATGTATAAGAGTCTGAGAACCAGAACAGCTTTTATCCACTGAGCTTTTTGTAACACTTATTGTATTTGTGAACTTTCATGTCTTTTAGGCTCCTTCACTTTTAAAAAACATGTTTTAAGTTATAAGGATAAACTTAATAACAGCTATTGTGAAATAATAACATTAGCTTTATTATTTTCATGGTGTTTGCAATTTCATTTTTTAGATTCTTAAGAATTTAACTATCTTTGTGTTTTCTTTTTTACATGGCTCAGTTTCTATAGGAGTATATCTTGTTATACTAGTATTAAAAGGAGTATAAGCAGATCTTCTTTTGCTAAATATTTGTTTGCCATTTAGGAGAGGATTCATTTCTAGTATATTGATTGTCGATTTTTAAAAATATTTTAAGTAAATCTTATAATTGCCCAACCCTTTATTGATAGGGTATGGAGGCAGAGAAAGGAGGATACAGATAGACATTTTCCTAATTTATTGTAACTCAGAAATATATTTTCTTAGTTCATCCTTTTAGAACTTTACTTTTGTCTGTAAAGAGATTGTGGGGCTAATTTTTTTTTTAATCTATAAAGACATTTTTTGACTTTAATATCTTAAAAGGAATAAAAGCAGCACTTCTGTTTAGTTTTTCAAGTAATGAACCAGAAACTTGGTTAGGAATGACCATTTGTAAGTCTGTATATTAATTAGATGAGTGTCATTATGCTCAATTAGCACGACTGCCAAATAATCTCTTTAATACTCCGGTCTTTTTTTTTTTCTCTAGGGTTTTACAGACAGCCCTCATTACAGTGATCACTTGAATGACAGTCGATTAGGGGCCCATGAAGGCTTGTCCCCAACACCTTTCATGAACTCAAATCTAATGGGTAAGTTGGTAATTTCTCTGCAAGTAGTCTTCACAGAGCCTCTTTGGTCAGAGACATTTTTTATCTCCTTGTCCAGGATGGACACCGAAGTATGTAGAAGAAAGTTCCTAAGTTTCTAGGGGCATCTGGGCTTTCTTTGTTCAGCTAAGTTTGAGGGGCAAGCATTCAGAAATGTGGTTCCTTCTATTAGAGCATTATTGTCATTGCTATCAAAAAGGAAGCAGCAGTGTTTTATCTGTTAGTTTTGGCAGTGTCTGTGCCATCAAGCATTATGTTTTCTGCTTTCTGGGCAGGGAAGCATTTCAGAGACATTTGTTTGTAATTTACTATTTGTCTTAACAGTTGTACATATGTGGTAATTAAAAATATGACAGCAGTGATTTTAGGCAAATTTTACTCATTTTGGGCAGTATTTCTTTTGACACTGTTTGATCAAAACATAATAGTATATTTAAGTATTGCAGCATTTGTTTTAAGCACTTGGGTTCTTATTGGGGATTTAAAAATTTTTCTTCTGCTGTAGTAAAGTTGTACTTTGAATGACATTACCTACCACCTAAACCTGATTATTATTTTTGGCAAAACCTTTAAGGTTAGCCATTCTCTGTATCTCCCCCTACTCACTGCAAACCAGCCCTCCCTTCCTCTCTCCCCCTGCCCTCTCGCTTTCTCATATCAAAGTTTATAGCTATTCAATCTGAAATGATAAGCCCCCAATTTTTTCCCCCCAGTTTGGATGCCACTCTTTTATTAAGCGAGAATTTTACCTTTTTGCAGAACCTGATTCAAAAGAATCTGTTTTATGACATTATTTTTCCTTCTTGTTTATGCTGGGGCTGAGCACATTACAAAAGCTTTATTTAATCTGTCTTACTGGTTGTCAGTGGCGTCATGTTAATATGGAAGGTTTGTGTAACTGACATTGATTTCATTACTTTACTTCTTAAGGACATGACCTATATTGTGATCTTAGAATTGTCCTTTTAAGAGACAGCCATGCTAATCTAAGTGGATTACCCAAATCCAAAATCCTGGTGGTCTGCAGTTTCTTTATAAATGGTTTTGTTTAGCACAGTCTTTATTTCCCTTACCCTCCATAAAGTATTGAGGAGACAGATTCTGATATTTCAGTGTGGATTTTGCCTAAGGCAGTCACCACTTTGAAGCCAGAATCATTGAGTATGACACAAGAGTAAAAATAAAACTTGTGTTTAAAGTGACAATTTGTTTCAACATAAATGAAAGTGAAAATGAAAATCCTGGTATTAAATATATTATCATTCCAGGTAAAAATCAGAATTAAATATAGAACAAAATAATTATCCTTGCATTTGGCCAGGGAAAACTTTCTAATCTATCTTCTAAATTTTCTATCAAGCTTACTATCAAAGTAAAGTAGATGTGACACTCCAGATGGTTTCCTTTTGTAGTATAACTTTTCCCCAAGTAGCGTTTAATTTATGGTAAATATGGTAGAGCAAACTATAGTCAATGTTTTTGTAATTTCAGATTGAACTAAGCTTTCTTAATTAAAGATATATAACTGAATTGTGAAAAATCAGAAATTGCCCTTTTTTATATTTATGTTCTTACCTTTATTAGCTTACAGAGATGACTCTTAAGTTCAGTAGAATTGCATCATTAGTGCAGCTTTGAGCCAAGGTGACTGTTAAAATTGTGGGGTAAGTGTGGGAAATAAATGAATTCTAAGAAGTATGCATGTCAGTCACTTGCTCTGAGTAGCTGTTGACTAAAAATATTTCTGTAATTCAGTTTGAGGTAACATTTTCTTAGTTGGAGCAATTATGAACATGTGCTTGTTAGTTTCTTCAGTTTACAGATAATTATTAGAATACTTTCAGTGATCATCCATACCCTATGTATAAAATCAGCATCTAAAATAAGTCTTGAAATAAAAAAACTCAGGTTTATAAACAGATTGATCCTTTCACAGTACAAATGAGAAAAATCTGCATTCATCTGAACTACATTGTGCAGTTAACCAGGTGCAGCTATACATTTTCATTGTATGTTTTAACTACCTAATCTTAAAAATGTTAATTTACCTATAAGAAAGGGGAAAATGACCCTGAAGAAGATTAGGCAGATATTGTTCAAAAGGATTTCACTGGTTTTGGGAATATCTGATTTACTACACTTCCTTCCTTTTATTTTCAGTACAAATGATCAAATGAGATATCTAACAGTTGAGTCTAAGCAATCTGCATGACAATAGCTAGCTTTTGGAAATGAATGTCCTTTAAATTGTGGAGCACCTCCATACAGCAACAGGCAGTCCCACTTGATGTGACTTGACGTAATTGAACTGTTAGATACCCCCAAATATGGGTTTATAGCACTCAGTAGAGTTACGGTGGATAGATTAACTTTGTTAGCCATTTGATAATTTAGGGGCGTTTTCAGGCTAAAAACCTGCATTGTTAAAGCAGGACTGAGATGTGCATGGCAGTATTAGCAGCATTTGGAACTATTGATACCTAGTTGTCATAATAGGTAAAAACTTCAGAGTGATTCTGTGAATGATGAGTGCTCAGAAACAGTTAAAGCTAACTGGAAAGCTGTAACATGTTTCATCATTGCTGTCAACATATAAAAACACCATCTAAGGGGGGGTGGAATAGTGTGTCTAGGGAATGTTGTTATTTTTCGTATTGTGTTCAGCAATAAGCATATTTGCCTAAAGAAATAGTGGATTGTAGAATGCTACTATCTTTCATGATGAAGCTCTCAAATACTTTAATGATTTTGTACATTGCAAAAATGAGAAATTTTATCTAACAAGGGTTGATAATGATTCAGTAATGAACAGTTTGCCACAGAAACATGCACTTCTGTATTCATTTAGATATTTTGAAGTGTTTTACATGGGAAGTAAAGCTCATGTTGAAACAGTGTTTCTTTTTAATGAATTCCAGAATTATCCTGTTGATTTGTCAGTATGGAAAAGGGGGGTTTTCTTATGTTTCAAGTGAAATAAGTACATCCTTTTGGCACATCACTAAGTAATTAGCATCAAACAGTTCTGTATTATAGTAAAACTGCAAAGCTTTGACAATAGCAGTAAATTGTAGTAGTATCACCGAAGAGTCTTATTTATTTCTGTCCTCTTCCAGCTTTGATCCATTTCTCCACCCTTGGGCCCTTCATTAATTTCAGTAACATTTGCTTTCCTTTACCTGTTGTTGATTAGATGTATTTTCGGTGATGGTAGGAGTAGTTTATTAATTGGACATAAAGGCAAGTTATTTTATAGAATTGCCTCCCTTTGATTCCCAAGTTATTGTGGAGTAAACTACTCTATCTACTCCTCCATGTCTATCAAAGCTTTACTTATTTTAGGTGGTGTGTGCATGTATTGTCAATGGGAAACTTAAGATAGTACCTTCAATTTTCCTTTTTTCTGAGACCTTCATTTGTGTTCCTTTCTGAGACCTATGTTGCCTCTAGAGATGTTTTGCTAGTATTGTATCTTTTAAAAACTGGAAGCAACATGTGGTGGTATAGGAAAAAATACAGGGCTGAGAGTTAAAGAGGTCTGGATTTTAATCCACATCCTGAAAAATAACCTTCAACTTTCAGATAAGGTATTGCTGTATAGTCTCAAAGGTCTTCTGTAGCTCTAGAATTTTATAATTCTATAATCTCATGTAATATCTTTTATTCAACCCTGGAAAAGGCTGCAACTAGAGTTGTAATTGATATTTTGCAAATGATAAAACTAAGGTACAAAAAATTTTTGTTTTTTCTTGAGGTCACAGAGTCAATAAGCGGCAAAACTGAATGTAGAGCCCATGTATTCTGACTCCCAGTGTTCTTCCACTAGGCACGTTAGACATGTAAGGTACTGGTTCTTTCTGCATGATGCCTTCAGGGTTGCACTAGCTCAGCATTTTCCGAAACTATACGTATGGAGACACTGCTTTTGAGAGGTGACTATGAAAAAGAGTTCCATAGGGACATAACTTTGGAAAGCATTATGTATCACATGCCCCCTCTTAGAGATTGAGATTGTACTTTGGGGTATTAAAGGGATTGTACTTTGGGAAAAAAAGGCGGGTAGCTTATTTAATTATGTTTAGCCCATCACATTCCAGAATCAGATGATGCACAGAAGCCTTTTTGTAAAAAAGCATCATTAGCCTATGGGAAACTAGTTTTCTATGGAGCACACACTGGGACATGTTTGTAGGTTGTGTTAAGGGAAAAATAAAAGATAAAATATGAGAGTTCTTTGAAATGTAAAGTAGCACAAGGTTAATAATACTGCTGGATATACTTTTATAAGTCATTTTAGGCATCTTAGCTAATTTAACAGGTTGAGTCCAATTGTTGCATTGTTAAACCTCTGTTTTGTAAGTATTTGACTTATAAACAAACCAACTGTCCTTCCATTGTTGTTGGAGTCTGTTTGCTCAGCCCTGCCCTTCTTTACCTGACCGAGTTTAAAGGGCCCCCTCTGTTAGCAGCTACTGCATTTTATTTTCATTTCATTGTGGATTAAATAAGTTTCTCTGGGCTTGTCTGGGAATTTAAACCCAAGTACACTTTTTTCCTATATATTCAGTATTTCAAACAACCAAATTTCAAAGAAAACTCTTTTGTGTACTTGATTCTGCCTACACTATACTTTATGATTACTCCAGAAATCTCCTAGAGTTACAAAAAAATGTAGAATCACCATTTTCAGGATATCAAAACGTAATAGAACCCTGCCTTCAAAAAGATCTCTAACTTTGACGTACAGAAATTCTTTCGATAGATGAGATAATGAAAATGATTATAATTGTGCTTAGGGGAAACAGTATAGCTTACTGTCTGGTTTGACAGTATTTCATAAGGATTAGGTCTTCATACTTTGTCCAGTGTTTTATTAACCCCAAGTCTCAACGAAGGATGAGTTATTATTCATTGATCTACATTCTCTGATCTTTGGATGCTTACAAACACAAAATGTTGGGACTGGAAAAAACTTGAGTGAACCAGACCTAGTTATTGAAGAAACCAAAACCAAGAAAAATGAAATGAGTAGTTAATTAGGAAACAGGGATCTAACCCTCTTGATTCTAACTTAGCTCACAGCCCCCTTCTACTGCACTGCCTTTTCTTTTCTTTTTACCTCAACCATTTGTTCATTTGCTCCTTTTTCTACATTACAGCTTTTATATCTTTTTCTTCCTCTTGCTACTGCTTAGACTCTCATTAACCAGTCTGAATTATTGAATACCTTTTTCTTTCTCCTTCGTGTGTACCCATCCATCTCTTTATTCTGTCCTGTGTGAAAATATCTTATAAATAACAGAAATTAACTTAAACTGTGTTCAACAAAAAGTGGTATTTATTGACTTCTTATCCCAAATGACTAGGAGTAGATTGATTTTAGTCATGGTGGATCCAAGGGTTCAATCACTGTCATCTGATCCCCCTCTTTCCCCTTGAAAGTGTTAAGAGAATGATATAAAATTGGAGAGGCAAATTGGGCAGAGAGGAGATTTGAAAAGTGGGAAAGGGCAGAGTGCGGTGTTCTTGTCTCTTGCTATCTACTTCCAGGTCCTACCTCCAGTCTTTCCAAATTGTTTTACATTGTCCTTTCTGGCTACCATATTACAGATTACCTTATTCCTTAGTGGTGTGGGATGTTTTCTTTCAATGCATATATGCATTTTATTTGTAATACTCTGTTCCTGACAACACCTGACAACACTGTTCCTACCCTGCCTCCTCAGCCTGAAAAGCAGCCTCTTTTCATAGTTAAAATGACTTGATAGCCGTTCTTTCTGAAACCTATCCCGAAAGCCAGAGATGAGCTAATGGTTTCTTTTCTACCCAGTCTGGGAGAGACCGAACTAGAACCTCACTTTGAAAGAGGTTCCAGAGTTTCAGGTGTACTCCTGTATAGACTCAGGTCCCTTTTATCTAAGAATAATTAGTCCTGGCGTGAATTATTTAAGAGAATTAAATAATTGCTTCAAAGAGATGTCAAGATTTTGGAAGATAGAGGGAAAAAAATGTTTAGGACTTTACTTTGAAAACTAAAGCTAAAATTAGAAAGTAATATTAACAAAACCATAAAATCTACTAGATTTTAAATGAACATAGAATTAATTAATTGTTGAATTTTTTGGTGTATTTTTTTCTTCAGAAAATTGTATGGCATTATAGAAATGTCTTTTACTTCACATTTGAACCTTGTTGATTTTCTCTTCAGTTATTAACTGACTCTAATTCAGTTAGGTCCTAATCTGTCAATGGCTTTTGTGTTTGGTTAAATGATTCTTTAATATAAGTTTAAAGGACTTGGTGAAATTTTTAGTCTCTTGCATGATATTCAACTCTCAGTGAATTTCTTTTGTATTTGCTCTGTATGATGGGTTATTTAGCAAAAGATTGACCAACAATGCCATTGACTCAGGCCTGAGGTAGGCACACTATCTGTGAGTGATATTTCACTGGTATTTTTTTCTAAGTTATCTGGTCATTAGTGAATATTTTCATCAGGCCACAACATTGGCTTAACTCTGCAGTCTTGCAAAGTGGTATCTGCAGGGACTTATGTAAGGAGGATCACCTTTATTTTTATTTATTTACCCAATCCATTTGTTCGTCATCATTCATGTGTTTATGCTCTGTGGTCAACAGTAATCTTTACCGATCTGCAGAGTTTTATAGTGGGTCAGTGGCACAGATCTGATATGTGGTTCTTCCTTGAATCTTCCCATTGTTTGTGTCTGATTCTCACCAAGTGAATGTGAACTCTGAGGATATTCTGAGTTCTCTTTATGGTAGGGTGGATGACAGGGGCTGTGGCTGCTTGGTTACTAGAGAACAAAAGAATGATTTTTTTCATTAAGGAATTTGTGTAAACCTGACAGTTTTCCTTGATGTGTATAATCTCAGAACCACGCCATGGCACACAGTTGAGAATTTGGGACATTATTTTGATTAGGAAAAGTCCTAGAGCAGCATTATCAGACCATGTCTTTGATGTGGTAATATTTCAGATTCACTGCTTATGGTTATAGTAATGTCTTTATCATTTACTATAGGTTTTCTGAGCATTTTGTTAAAAATAAATGCTATTTAAGTATTAACTAAAATTCTCATAGAATATTTGCACTGGAATGGATCTTAGAGGTCATCTAGCTTAGAGATTCTCAATTGGGAGTGTTGAAAAATACATGATTGTCATAAGGACTGGGAGTAGGGAGAGGTGTGACTGGTACTCCTTTTACCTTGAAAACTCTGGAACCTCTTTTAAAGTGAAGACTCAGCGCTAGGTTGGTTAGTGGTCACAATGTTTATGCAAGCTTTAATTAGCCACAAAATAAAAGTGAATTTTTTAAGAATTTGAAAGCATATCTTGAAATTGCTTTGGTTTAAATTATAGAAATGTTATTGTTTGAAGGTATTCATGGTAGTTACCATTCAGTTGTATAGTCTTTGTACTATGTGGCTGTTATTTAATAAGCCTCACATTTTAAGTAAAAACTGTTGCTTAATTTGAGTGTCAATCCACTATTTTTATAATCACCTTCACATCTCAGCTTATTCCTTTTTTTCTTAAAAATTCAGCTTTTGTTTTTCATAGCTCACATTTTCTATGACTTCCAGGTTGGGTTTGTTTTGGTGGTGTTTTTTGGAATTTAAGGTTTTTAAGAATAGTAGAATTTGCTGTTCTACCTGTATTGTGGGGCTTTCTCATATGTATGGCTATGTTTTTCTGTAATACTGTTCTCTTGAAAAATATTTTTGGTTATTGGCATATGCATGGTGTAGTGTGGTGAAGTATGTAACAGTCATTCTTAAATTACTTACTTGTTTTTCACTTTGAGAATACCTCTGGGGGCTTGTCAGACTCCTCAGATTGTATGAAATTTCTAGGGAGTCACAATTAAATGAGAGTAGAGTTCAAGGCCACTTCAGCTTGCTGAAAGTTAAATCAATTCATTTTATTTATAGTTATAAATTTTATTAATTTATATTACATATTTTTCTATACTGGTCCCTGAGATCAGGGGTTAGCAAACCTTTTTGCAAAAAGCTGGATAGTAAATAGTTTAGAGTTTGCAGCCCAGAAGGCAAAATCAGTGTTAGTATGTGTAGGTACTTATATAACCATTTAAAAATGTAAAAAACTATTCTTAGCTCATGGGCTATAAAAATAACAGTTGGTGGCCTGGATTTGCTCTACAGGCTGTAGTTGGCCAATCTTGTTCTAGATAATTTACAATAAAAAAAACTTTAAATGGTAGCAACATCAATTTTTTGATTAGGTAATAAATCATATATGTGAAATTCTGTGGAGTGTACCAGGGTTGTTTTGTGTTTCTGTTTTTTTAATATCCAGATGTGGTGATTGGTGGTTGTGGTGGTGGTGAATTATTTCTAAAATTTCCAGGGCTTCATTGCCTCTATACAGAATGGTAAGTTACTTACTAGGTGAGTTGTTTTCCTGTTGTTTTGTCTTCAAGTGTGGTACTGATAGTTGCTTTTTTAGGCAAATGTCAGATTTTCTTCATCTGAAATCCTGTTATTCCCTTAGTTTTCTATAATCTGGAATTTTTAAAAAATCTACTTCCCCAAATAGTAATGTAAAACCGTAACTGTAGTGAATTGAACCTACCACATTAGGAGAGGAAAAGGTGAAAATTAGGCAGTTTGGTGGCAATGTGGCAGTGCGGCTGCTTTTCAGAGAGAAATCTTCAGAGAATAACTGTGGAGAAGAGTGTATAGAGAGAACCTGTGATGAGAGGATAATGTGAGAATGGCACAATCATCAGAAAAGTACTGTTGCTTTAGTAAGAGTCTGCACTCCCAAGTGGGGGATATCCCCAAAAATGTGTGCAATAAAAATATTATAACATTTTCTAGCTTGTATCTGAACATTTTTGGTAAGATAAATGTAAATTATGGGTTTTTGTTGCAGTTTATAGAGTATATAATTAACTGTTTTCATGTACAGGGCTTAATGATTTGTGTTTGAGATTTCTGATTTGATATGCTATTCGTCTTCAATTTAAGGCTCTCTTTTACCTGGAAGATTTAAGAAAATGTAGTGCTATATTTATGTGATAATTTTTATAAATATCTCCTTAGGTTTACATGAAATGAAATATGCTTGCACCAAAGAATTCCCATCTACTTTTTATTTTCCTTTCATACAGGTTAATTGTTTCAAGGAAATTAAATTATGCAGTCCTTTAGTGACAGCATTAAGTGCAAAGCAGTTTTACTCCTGGTGTGTGAGTGTGTGTGCGCATGCACTCATACACACTTGTATGTTTAGACAAGATAGGAGCACATTAAATATAAGCTTTTGTTTTAATTCATTTTACAGTAAGATTTCAAACATGCGTCTTCTAAGAAGAGTTTGTAAGTATTATCTTTAGGTGTTTTACAAAGTTAGTAGAAAGCATCTTCAAGTACTGGCATAGTAGCAGGTGTCTGTTTGTAATTTACTTTTCCCTAGAGATATTGGAGGGATATACGTATGTATGCACTCACAATTTGCATGTTGTTATATGTATCCTCTGTATCTGTTTATATCTTTAAAAAAAATCTGTCCCTGATTCCTTTGGTCAAACTTGCTGCACTGAACAGTTTTAGGACATTGCAGTACATCTGAACTTCCCAACTCTTTTCTTCATAGAATGTGCTCTTAACTTTCCAATTTACGATGATCACTTAGAAGGAAAGCAGTGCCCCAAATATACTGATGAAGATGACACCCATTAAAAAAATACATTGTGGCTCTGTGTAACTCTGCCAGTGAGGAATTTAACCTAAGGATGTAAAGGAAAATATACATTGGGAATGTAAAATGGTATAGCCATTCTAGAAGCCACTTTGGCCGTTCATTATATAACTAAAATGCAGTTACCATACAACTCAGCAGTTGTACTCATTTATCCCAGAGAAATGAAAACTTATGTTTACACAAAAACTTGAACACAAATGTTCATAGCACCTTTATTCATAATAGCCCATACTGGAAACAATCCAAATGTCTCTCACTGGGTAAATGGTGAAACTGTGGTATAATCATACCATGAAATACTATGCAGCAATAAAAAAGAATGAACTATAATCAATGCAATGATTTAGATTGATGTTGAGTAAATTAGGCTGAGTGAAAAAAAGCCACTCTCAAAAGATTACATACTGTGTGATTCCATTTATATACTACTCTTGAAATGGCAAAATTATAGAATTGAGAACAAATTGTTGGTTGCCAGAGGGTAAGGAGACAGGAGGATGTGGTTATAAAGAACAACAGAACAGGACAGATCCTTGTTCTGTATCGTGATTATGGTGGTGGATACATGAACCTGCATGTTTAATGAAAGTGTATAGGACCAACACCACGTGTGTGCACACAGATTTTTTAAAAACTGAGGAAATCTGAATAAGATCAGTGGATTGTAGCAATGTTTATATCCTGGTTGTGATATTATAAGATGAAGGAAATTATGTAAAGAGTTCTCAGGATCTCTCCATTATTTCTTAACAGCTGCATGTAAATCTATAGTTACCTCAAAAGAAAAGTTTTAATTAAAAAGTATATACAAATAGATGACTGAGCACACAAATAAATTAATTGAAGGAAATAAAAAATTATAGGAAAGTAGGTTAGGAAATACAGGAGGAAGAGAAGGGTCAAGGATGTGCAGAGATTATTTTTCTAGAAACATTTATAATGGAAATTTAGACCAAAATAGTCACCCTTGTGGCCTATTAAATCACTGAAAATCCATGTATTTCTTTTTTTTTTTTTTTTTTTTTTTTTTGGCAGTACACGGGCCTCTCACTGTTGCGGTGTCTCCTGTCACGGAGCACAGGCTCCGGACGCGCAGGCTCAGCGGCCATGGCTCACGGGTCCAACTGCTCCGCGGCATGTGGGATCTTCCCGGACTGGGGCAGTAACCCGTGTCCCCTGCATTGGCAGGCGGACTCTCAACCACTGCGCCACCAGCGACGCCCCAAAATCCATGTATTTCTAAGGCCGGAATGTCTCTTGAACTTTTCTTTTTAGGAGACTGTACAACTATTAGCAAGTAAGAAGAAGAATCTTTTCATCAACATTTATCCTTCACTTCTGGTGCACAGCATTATTGTACCTTTGGGCAATAGGGAGTGGGAAACATCAAAGGTCAAAAGCCTTATGTGTGTTCTTGAGGACATAAACAACTTGGGAATATTTAGAAAGCAAGATAATCTGTATTTCAGAATTGAGAATTTACATGGAAAAGTATTAGCAAGAGGGCTTGGGGTGAGGGAAAGGTAGTAGTAAGCATGTCAGAGAAAAATACTAGAAGGTCCTAAAGTTAATTTTTTAGTGATAAATTTCGCCTAGAGCTGATCCTTGACACCTTTCTTTCCCTGGGAGGCAAAGTAGAAAGATACAACAACGGATTTTGACTGGGCCTGTTCTCCCTTTTACTTGACTGAGAAATGAGGTTTGAGGATTAAGTTGACTGCCATTTATAATCTCAATTAGATGTGAAAAACTCCCTCCTCTCCTCTAAAATGCTAATCCTATTTAGGAAACTCTTCTGTAGTTTTCAGTTTTTCACCAGTCACAGGAAGCTGGCTCCCCTGGAAGAGTTTGAGAATCTAGGTGAGGCTATTCTGGTGATCCCTGGGGTTAGGTATTTTAGACAAACAACACCTTAGAGGGAGTTCTGGCTTAGAGTCTCTTGAGGTAAATGTGGGGGAGAACTGTGGAGGGTTCTTGGAAATGGAGTTGAGAAAAACATCAGTAGGCTAATTCATAACTTCCCCTTGGATTTTTAAGGATTCTGCCTAATTTGTCAAATTGTTTTCTAAGCTTTTAGAGAAGTCTTGTTTTAAATATGCGTACAAAGAGCCAATAATAAATTTTCCAAAACTTGGCTCTGTGTTGTCAAAAAATTTGTGTCATTTGTGAAAAACAGAGGCTATAATTCTGGATCTTTTAAAATCATAATAAAATATCGTGCACTATAAATTAAGGTTTTTAGAAATACTTTAAAAATCATTATTATTAGAAATGTGGATGAGTCCTTGGGGGCAGACTTTTTTGTATATGTAAAAGCTGAAGTAAAAGCAAACTACCCCTTACTTAAAAAGAGGTTTAAGATAAAGTGGCTAAATCTCAGATTTCCCTTTTTACTTCAGTGTGTCAGTTAATCTGGCTATGGGGTATATTTATCTAGTGTGAAGCCCACTGATGCATGCAAAGCTGAGCAGAGTACAATTTTTCCCAGTGGGTCTTCTTTCTCTGGGCATTTGTAGCTGTGCTTCAGTGTGCAGGGTCAGCTGGGGAAAGCTAGAAGGGCTAAGATGTCAGCTATTGTAAAGGTACTAAGATCCTATCTTAGGAAGGGAATGGGACATCTGATCTTTTAAAATATATATTTCTTATTTCCTTTGAAGCAGTTAGTTGGAAGTATGCCCAGTAGTGATGATTATTAATATTGTAAACAGGACAATCTATTAAATTCTGTACTATTTAAAGAATAATTCTGTAATTATTTTTAGTTAGCTTAGGCTTTTCTATAAGAATATTGGAATTTTTCTGTCTCTTGTCTTAACATCAAATAGTTTAATTTATATTTAGTTAATTTGAACCTATGGCCTAGGTTAACTATTAACTATTTAAACCAGCTTAGATTATTTACCATAACCTATTTGTCATATATAGTGTTTTAGGTTTTTTTGAGATGAATATTGAATACTACTGTATATTACAGTAAATAGAAATTGTCAAAGGTAACTTAACTTGCTCTCTTCATAAATATATTAAAGTTATGAGATTTATTTAATGTCATTAAATGCTCTTATTTAAATCATTTACATGTTATTGTAAATCACAGTTGTACTTAAATCAACTATTAGGAATCCCAAATCAAAGCAAATGCACATGTAAGGTATCTAGAAAGCATTACTTTGTGAAGAAGCATAATTAGAGAAGGTATAAAGACCATCAAGCTGCATAAATCGATTAAGTAATATTTTAATTCAAGATTCAAATGGTCCTGATATTTGTAATGAGAACATATGGAGATAATTTAGTGTCACAGGAAACCTGACTGAGGAAATTTGGAAGAAGTAAAAATTGTTCCTAAATTGCCCAGCAAGTTGTAAAGATGTAGCTTTCTCACCATGCATACTCATGGTAGCATAACAATGTATAGTATATCTGATTAGTGTCATAATGGATTGCCTTGAAAGATAATGGTTCTGAGGGTCAGTAAAGCACACGGTAGGAAAGATTTAGTTAACGTGATCAATCTGGGTCCAGAAAAACCCAAGACTTTGTGTTCATCTGATTACTTAGACTTTATTTTACAGAATTCTGTTTTAAAACATTTAAGTGTACTATAGTCAGGGGACAGTATCATGCTTTTGCCTTTAAAAGCACTGGCAGAATAGAGTAGCATCACAAATAGCATGAAACTATAAGATGCTGAATCTTCTTGCCCGTGTTAACAGCCTCTGATCTAATGTGTATGACATTCTTGCTTTTAAAACAGAATCTAAACAAATGCTTATGCACTTGAGAAACTGGAGTCATTTTTCTATAGTGCCCATTACTTATTTCCTCTCTCTGTGACTAGGCTCTTGGGAATTTGGTTGAAAGTTTATTTGTTTTTAATTGGGAAAAATGAGACTTTTGAATACAAGAAAGAAAAAAAATGCAAGAGTAGTAATATAGTCTGCTGCCTTCTTTCCAGTTCCACAAATCCTTTAATTTGAGTGGCTCAGTCTGTGTTTATAGGCTATTTGGGCTGGGCGTAGATAGAATGAATGCATTGGCTGTGGAAAGCTAAAAACGGACTTGATTCATCTCGTATAAATGAGGAAACTGAGATGTTAAAATTAAGGTACTTGGAAGCCTCACCCAACATTTATTGAGTTGTTAAGTGAAAAGAAAAAAAAAAAGAGTTGATTGTGATAGTAGGAGATTCAGATTGCCATGTGTGGGTTACTGGGCTAAAAATTGTGAACAGAAATGTAGAGGTTTCAGTGAATGAAAAACACATTAATATCCTGTCTCAGATGCAGTATGTTTAGTGTTAGTCCCATGTGTAGGGTCTTAAGATGAAGGCATATTTGGATGTCCTCCCATTTCTGGCTCGTTGTGATCCTGTTCTACTTTTTTTTTTTTTTTTAAAGATCGAGCTCACCTGTGACAGCTGGCTAGGCCTGAATTCATTTGCTTCTGGTTGGCTTCTTGGTGGAATGTCTTGTTATTTCTCCCTGGACAGAGGCATGGAACAGCTGAATCCCAGGGAGTTTCAGGCCAAACTCTGTGAAATCATAGTACCTACAGCTTTTCTTAGGGTTTTGTTGCAGGCATAAAAAGAAATTTTGGATTCACTAGGCGGGTAGTGGCACTTGCTTATCCTTCCTAATACCTAAAGAGAGAGGTAATTCAAATTGAGACCCTTGGTATACTCGGATTGAGTGAAGATGACTCAGAGAGGCTTCATTAGCAGACCTTGATAAGATTTCATAGTTTGCCTGCGTGGCACAGAGGAATTGGTAGGTTTGATTATGTATCTTGAAAAGAATAAACACTTTGTAAATGGGGAGAGGGCCAAAACAGAGGATTTACCAAAAGTTGCATATGAATAAGGGGCTAACCCCTCTACTTCTTTTAGATACCATAAAGAAAGCACTAAAACCCTTAAGGATGATCACAGGAATATTTCTGGAGTGTATAGTTTATACTTTCCATAATGTGATTTAGAAGGAAGGGAAATCCTCTGCTCCTCATCAAATCTTGGGAAGGTGGAAATGAGAGTTGCACTGGGAATTTTTCAGTTCCAAAGCATGAACCATCTCGCAGCTGAGGGTTCTAGCTCCCTAGATTTGAGCAGGAAGTCCTAGGTCTTAGGACCATCCTCCACGCCAGACTGGCCATGTGACCTGATTTCACTTGAATTTTTAGTGATCTGACACCATAGGGCAAAGGAGCCAAGCTTTACGTAGCTTTGTCAGGGACAAGCCCTGGGTTAACTGTGCCCTGAAGGTGGATAACTATTTTGGCAGATTACTTGGAGGTAGGAAGTAATTCGCTTGGAATGCCCTCAGCTCTCCACTAACTGTGAGTGATTGTGCATGGCCAAACTTCACCTTGATCTCAGTGGCTGTTCAGATACCGAGGAGCTGCAGTAGGGCAGCTTAGATTGCTGTCTTTTGGAGTGTAGTGGCTGAGGTTCCATCCTTTCAGTAAGGCCTAGGTGGCTTTGATTTTCTGTGGAAAACCAATAGGCAGGCAGTTCATTTTTATGAAATTGGTTTGGTATAGCACAAATTGTAATAGTTCTTCCCATAAGAGTTTTAATATACCACGTGTATCTTCATATTTTATTGAGTGCCTTCTATATGTTAAACACTGTGCTTATGAGTATGGGAACCGAGATGAAAAAGACAACATTATCTGCCAAAGAACTATTCTGGACTCAGACTTTGTATTTAATAAACTTATGATGTGTATAAAATACAATATTGTCTGGACATTAAGTTCTAGATCATTCTGTAGGAACATAGTTCATTTGATTTAATTGGGAAAAGAAATAAAATTCAACTCATTTACTTAAATATAATTTTCACTTCGAATACTTTTTTAAGTTTTTAATTATGAATTTCACTTTTTCATGACAAGAAGCTATCATAGATCTGTCTACATCATTGTCCTTTTTGTACTACCTACAAGATCTATTTTGAAAATACTCAGAACCTGGTGGACATTGGCTTACATTGGGAGAAGCTGTGACTAGTAGAAATGACTTAAAGGAGCAAGTCTGTAGGCAAATTCTTAGGAAAGGCTGTTCCATCTATTTTTGCCTAAATTTTAACTCAGTGCCTTATATTCTACTAGCAATTGATTTGGGTTAATAAGCATAATCTTTCAGAATGTTTATGTGTTATTAAAACTTAGTCAAGTTGGATTGCTTAATTCCTAGCAGACAAGTTTTAATTGAGAGAAAAGGGAATTCAGTCATTTTGGAGTGTGATATACCGTGGATGACAAATCACTGAAGGGATCTGTAGTAAAGAGTTGAGTACTCTGGGCACCAGCAGAGCAGGGGGATGCTAGGTAATAGGAGAGGATTATATAGTGAAATGTAAGAAGAAAAAGTTATACTTTTCCCACCTGTACTCAGAAAAGAAGGAAGAAAATGCCATCTTTCTTATCTCCTGTTCAGTTCACAGATTACCATTTACACAGGACCTCACTATGTTGGATTCTGTTCTAAGTGTTTCTATAACATTGTCTTATTTAATCCTCAGGAAAAACATATGAGATTGGTGTTGTTATGTTCATTTTACAGATGAGGGAACTGAGGCACAACAAGATTAAGTACTTTCTTACTTAATACTGTTAGTAGTGATAGGGGGATGTTGGTCTCCTTGACTCCAAAGCATATGCTTTTAAACCATCATACTATACTTAACCTGGGTTCCACATATGAATATTTTCTCACATAGGATAAATTCCAGGTTCCCAACATAGCTAGTTTATAAATAAGATTATGGGACTCAGTGGTTCATAAATTATTTATTTTTTCCCTCTGGTAGACAGTGTTGCATAATATTTTCCAAGTATGGATTTTCTTTTAATAATTCTTTGTTTAGATGATATGTGAGAACTATAAAATCTTGCCCTCTGAGAGATTATAGTTTAGAATAGTTTATATAGTAATTGCCATTCTCATTTTAATTAGACTGCAGCTTTATTTTATTTTTTCCTACATAATTTAATGGCTGGGAAGCAGGTATTTTGTTTAGTTGTGATAGAGTAATTGAGAAGAAGTCTGGGGACAATATGATGAAATGATTTATTAACAACTTTTCTTGACTACCTTTTCTGAGTGTGAGTTGATGTGAGTACTAAGTTCCCAAATTTCAAAGTTTCCACATTCCAAAGAATGTGTTATCATTGTCAGGCCTCAGTGTCAAACTGCTAACCATGTAAGTTTACTCTTTTAATGACAAGTTTTATTTGTGAGGAAAAATAGAACTAAAGTAGAAAAACATGCTTTATATTGAAATTCAACTGCCAGCATCTTTAAAAACCCAATAAGATAAAAAAGGTAGGAAAAAAGCATACTAATTTCTTCTTTATAGCAAAAATCATGTTTATAATTAGGTATTACTCACTTTGATAGAAAATGACCTCTCACATTAGTATAATTTTAAAATCTGCTTTGAATGAACAAAACTACTTCATTGCTGTAAGTAAGAGCTACTTTCCTGCAGCAAGACTGATGTCAGACTACCTGGGTTCAAACTTCTGGCTCTGGTTTCTTTAGGGTCTTTATATATAAATGGAGGATAGTGATTATGCTTAAGTTATAAGATTGGTTTGAGAATTAAAGGACGTACTCACTGCAAAGAGCTTAACATACTACCTAAGCACATTGGTAGTATTCAATAAACATTCTCTGTTATTGATAAATCAAAATTTGTAATAACATTTCCCTCAGTTTTGGATAAGGTCATTTTATTTCCATTTGAATCCTGCAGCTCTTAATATGAGAACTATTGCTAAAACAATTGTGTAATTTCAAAAGCAGTTTTACAGATCGCAAAAGATTTAGGAAAACTTGCAGATATTAAAAAAATTGTTTTTATTTTGTGAAGAGATCATATTCAACTATATAATCTGTCCACTGAAAAATAGCAGGGAATCATATTAAAGTTTCGTTGTTGATAATTTTTATTGAATCATTTTTTTTTCTGTTATCTTTGTTCTTTCACTTCTTGCAGTGCAGAAGGCTTATCTTGTATTCAATACAGTGATCGATTTAATTGGCTCTGCAGTATTTAGGATGAGGCTGCTAGGCCAGGGTGTATTTGGCAGTACAAGGAAGGCAAGCTTCAGCATTGATTATGACTCCACCTCATCTCCATTGTGTTATTTCTAAGTATAGACACAGCTTGGTCCCCTGGCAGTGACATACAGTAAATGTCAATACCAACCTTTGTAAATGTTAAATAAAAGAGCTAACTGAAGGGCAGTGATTCATTAGGAAAGAATTTTGTCTGAGCAGATTAACTTTTATTTCTGTTAACCCATGTTAAAAAGTCACTGCCTCTTGAGTCTTTGGATATGATTGAACTAGAAACCACACAGATGAAGGGCCTCTCTTCCCTTTAATAGGTGCTTTGGATCTGAGATATGTGCTGTTCTTTTGAAATATCTTTATCTATTTTTTCTTTTTCAATTATACTTTGACATCTGGCCAGTTTGATCAGCATCAGACAGTGATATTTACCTAACTTACAGAGCAATTGTCAGAAACCTTCTGAACTTCATATCTGTGGAGAAATATTTCATTATAGATTTTTCAGTTAGTAGTTGTATTGATCATGTGTGTGTTACTTCCTCAGACTCACCTGTCTGGATCAAATCACTAGTCATTCTACTGCAACAGCCTTGTCAGGCAGACAGCCAAGCAGCCAATGTATTTTCAGTTTTTTGTGTCTAATGTGTTTTCTATTTCCTTTCCAGTTTTTCTTCTCTTGCTTAACTAGTGCAAAATCAGCCTATGTGTTTTTAAAGTTGTTAACATTCTTAAAATTCATTTTAAATGCTGCTTTAACTAGCCAAAAATGGAACTTGCATATCTGTATATTTACATAATACTTACTTGAAAATATTTTGTACTTTCCATAAGGTACACTTACAAGAAATTCTTCAGGTTTTCAAAGCTAGCAATTTTTTTTTTAGGAGTTATGACTGTACTGCCTACCCACCACTTTCTTAGAGTAACTCATTAGTTCTATCATGTGATGGGTTAATCATGAATTTGCAGTTAATGAGGGGCTATTTATTTCATGTGTACCTTCACAGATTTTTTTGTTCTATCATGTGATGGGTTAATCATGAATTTGCAGTTAATGAGGGGCTATTTATTTCATGTGTACCTTCACAGATTTTTTTTTTTTTTAGTATTTTCTATGTACTGGACTCATATACTATATGTTATTTTTGAGACTCTGTAGTTAAATAATTGTAAACCAGCTAGTATAATTTAAGTTACTTATTTATATTATTTGGACACAAAATCAAGAGCTAGATTATCTTTTCTTCCTCTCACTTTATCCAGCAGCCCTCACTCCATATGGACACTTTATACTCTTGATTTGGGACTGTTGTAACTCATAAAGAAATGGGCAGTGTGATCACAATATCATTGATTTAGCATAAATTTAATAAGTACCATGTTCTCCCTTGGCAGTTGTAAATTGCAATTAATCTCTTCCTCTTCTTTCGCATAGTGCGTTGTATCTCTTGAAGAATAAAGTCAATTGTTTACATTACCATATTAGACATTTTTTGACCACCAACATTGTTTGTGTTTCAGAACCTCAGTGAAAGCCAGGGCATTCGCTTATCTCATCTTTATTCCCAATCACTTCTTGCCTTGAGTCTTAGGTCCTAATGCTATTTGCCTGCTTATAGTTACCTGCTTAGTTCAGACTGTTTCATGTTTGCATGCTTTTTCTCACACTGTTTCTTCTAACTGAAATGCCCTCCACACCTCTCTTTGACTGATTACCACTTCATTTAAAAACTTAGTGCGTTTCTATCATTTGCTGGATACTGTTAGTTACTTGAATATTCATTGGTATGGAAAGCAGTTATGACCCTGAGCTCCTGGAATTTTCAACTCATATTTTAATTTTTCTAGGAAGTCTCGCCTAAACTCCCATCTTGAACTCAGGGCTCCTTTTCTCTGTGTCCATGGCATCCTGTACATGTTATACTGAAATTTGCTATTTGTGTGTACTTGCTTTACTTTTTTTCCAGTTGGACATTTTAAAAAAAATTTTATTGGAGTATAGCTGATTTACAATGTTGTGTTAGCTTCAGGTGCTCAGCAGAGTGAATCAGCTGCACACATACATATATCCACTCTTTTTTTAGATTCTTTTCCCATATAGGCCACCACAGAGCATTGAGTTGAGTTCCCTGTGTGTGCACTTGTTTTAGATGGACATTTCTTGAGGGTAGGATATCTTGATTTATTCCCCCCACCCCGTGCTCTGTTCAACACTTGATAGACAATAGCAGATGCTCAATATTTGTTTGTTGAGTTACTTTTGAACTGTAGATGAATAATGTGATTCCTGCCATTGGTGGATTCTCATGACTTGTAGCTCTCTATGTGTTTCGGCTGTGTTATGATTATTTGCATGCACATCTTTCTTTCCCACTAAATTGCCAGTTTCTTGAAGAATATAATGCTATCACATTTAAATTGGTAGGCCCCATCATAACTTAATGCCTACTCACAGGAGCTGTGAGAGTGACTCTTTTCTTAAGAATGTTTTTTCTATATGATGGCTCCTGTGAGAACCACCTGAGTGAGAAGTCAGGTAGTGTCTGGCGAAACAGGTAACTTGTTTAGTGAGAGACTGGAAGAACTTGGTTGTTAAGTGGACTCAAAATGCCTAATGGCTCTGCTCTGCAAATGAGCTGATACTGAAAGGTAATCTGGAACAGGATTTTTATAAAGGACAGTTTTTGAAACTGGAAGAAGTGGCATTCTTTAAGGTATGGTCTGGGGCTGAAATGAGGTTCAGAGGCTGTATAAATGATGATTTATCCACCAGTGAGGTTACATGACTGATGGAGAAAACTGAAGTCCCTCTGCTAGTCTAGGACAAAAATGAAGCTTGACTTCACTGATTGGTAGAGCCAGACTTTGTCACTACTTACAGAACACATTTCTGTTAAGTGTACTAAATACAAATTCACTTTATTCTGAAATTAGAGTATTTCCAATGAGCTTACCAAATTCATTTGAACAATGGTATTCTTCTTTTAAAAGGGTAATGTTCATGGATACAGCTTCTTTGTTCCTGGAGTGATTTGGGAGGGATTCTTTGGAGTTTTGTGGAGTTGTAGATAATTAATTTGGTTGTCATCTGTATATTTTCATTATGATGAACACAGTATGTCCATGTGTGAGATCAGAATAAAATAGAGATTTTTATTCTTTATTTGCTAACATTTATTGTCTTCTATGTTATTCAATCTAAGATGTTTTCATTTTTCCTGCTTCTTACCTTTGTCTCTTCTGCAAAAAACATACCCAGGCTTCATAGTCTTCCTCAAATATCACTTACTTTAAAAAGCCTTGCTTGATTTTTTCCTCATTTTTATATTTTCCATGGCACGTTTAAGAAATCGTGAAATTTGCCTTCCATTATAGCTTCAAATCCCCTTCATCAGACTTTAAGCAATCTTAGGAGAGGGAAACATTTGATTTTTATGAAGCACCATCACAGAGCTTTGATTATACTTGTGTTAAAACCAGAAACCAAGAAAAAGAAAGACTGTACTTCTCATAATGATGGTTATATAACAACTACAATTCATTCAGCACATACCTATGGGCCAGATGTTATAAGAATCATTTATTCATTTATATTAAATGAATCATTTCATTCATTTATATTAATCATTTCATTCATTACTTATAGCAGAGTTGTTTTATGGGTAAAGGAACAAATTTGAGAAGTCAGCTAGCAAACCTGCCTCAACAGCTAAGAAGTTGGGAATTGGGAAGTAGAATTCAGCTGTCTCTGACTCCAGAGTCTATACTCTTAAAACACAATGCTATACTGCTGCTTTAATTTCTCAGCTTCAAATAGAACCACCCAAAGAACCAGTTCACCCTATCATTTTCTTTCCTGTTTTCATTTTCATTAGGACCTTTGGAATATGTCATTTAAATAAAATTAAATTTGGAGTGCAATTTTCAGGAAAATGTATAGTCAGTAGCCCTCTTGTAAACTAAACCTTGTGAAACTGAGGCTTATAAATTTGAACATGTGTTCATTAGCTGTAGAAAAAAAACTAGAGATTTTAAAGAGATTTATTCTGTCTACATAAAATGGTTTTTTGGAAGACTTTCCAGGTGAAGAAGAGCAGTAGTTATGTTATATTGTTGTGTAAATTAAGCAGGACAGACTGACTAAATATAGCTGTTTTAAAGGATTGAATGGAAAAAAATCTTAAATCTTAATCTTAAATTGAGTGGATCAATTGAGAAAATCAAACACTTAAACTAAATACTAAAATAATGATTGACATTTATATAACAAAAAAGAAAAGGAGATTCACATTCACAACTATGAAAGATGAAACATTACTAAAACCTGCTTTGTTGTGCATTTCTTTCTTGTTAAATTTAAACTTTATTTCTTTGCTATTTTGATTTACATGGCTTTGGCTATATCAATGAAGTGTATGAACATGAATGAAGGGACTTCTTAAGTGAATGAAAGTCAGAGGCTTTTGCAAAAAAGTACACAATTAGTATAATTTTTAGTAATGAACTTTACTTTGAAGGTGAAACCACTGCTAAAGACTATTTTAAAATTTCTTGAAATTATTTATTTGGGATACTGTTACAGAGTTAAATAACTTTGAATCCCAGGGTGAGATTCCTTTTCGATCCTTTTAAAATCTTTTTCATTTCTTCTGGTTAGGTAGACAATCTCTATTTGCTGCTAACATTTCTATCACTAACTCTTGTGAGTTTCCTTTTTAAAGGAGGAGAATGAGTGTTTTGGGGTTTGGTGTTTTTTTGTTTGTTTGTTTGTTTGTTTGGATATATACCCAGAAGTGGAATTGCTGGATCATGTGGTAGTTTTATTTTTATTGAGAAACCTCCATACTGTTTCCACGGTGGCTGCACCAGTTCACATTCCCACCAACAGTGCACGAGGGTTCCCTTTTCTCCACACCCTCTCCAGCATTTATATGTGTTCTTTTTGCTGATGGCCATTCTGACAGCTGTGAGGTAATATCTTGTGGTTTTGATTTGCATTCCCCTGATGATGTTGAGCATCTTTTCATGTGCCTGTTGGCCACCTGCATGTCCTCTTTGGAAAAATGTCTCTTCAGTCCATTTTTAAATCAGGTGGTTCATTTTTTTGTTGTTGACTTATACGAGCTGTTTATGTATCTTGGATATTAACTCCTTATCAGTCATATCAGTTACAAGTATTTTCTCCCATTTGGTAGGTTGTCTTTATGTTCATAGCAGCATTATTTACAATTGCCAAGATATGGAAACAACCTAAGTGTCCATCAACAGATATAGATAGATAGATAGATAGATAGATAGATAGATAGATAGATAGATATAGATATGTCTCACAAGGGAATACTACTCAGCCATAAAAAAGAGTGACATACATGGATGGACTTGGAGGGTATTATGCCAAGTGAAATAAGTCAGACAGAGAAAGACAAATACCGTATGATATCACTTATATGTGGAATCTAAAAATTACAACAAACTAGTTAGTGACTGTAACAAAAAAGAAACAGAGTCACAACAGAGAACAAACTAATGGTTACCAGTGGGGAGAAGGAAGGGGGGAGGGGAAATATAAAGGTAGGGGATTAAGAGGTACAAACTATTAAGTATGAAAATAAGCTACAAGGATATATTGTATAACACAGGGAATATAGCCAATATATTTATAATAACTGTAAATGAAGTATAACCTTTAAAAATTGTGAATCACTATATCGTAAACTTGTAACTTCTATAATGTATATCAACTATACTTCAATAAAAAAATAAAAATAAAAAAACTTGACTGAGCAAAAAAAGAAAACAATTTTAAAAATAAAGGAGGAGAAACAGGCCTCATGCTCAGCATCTTTGGTGGGAATGGTTTCTGTTTATGGGAAGCGCTGCTGATTTTCTATTATGTTCTACTGGAACTACTCACATACTTCGGTTTCCATGTTTCTACTTCGACTTCATTCCGCGAAGAATTATCGTTCTCTTTTTCAACGACTTGATTTAAACAAACAAAAAGGTGTGAAGAGACTACTAATTAGTATAGCTATGGCAAATAATACTGCAGGTGGTCTGGGACTGGCTTGAAAGTTTGGGAACCAGTGTACTTGGGTATCTTTGGTTGTGGTTGTCATCTCCTGGAAATTCAGGGTGGTCTGTCGGACTTCCTCTTAGCCAGCATGGTTGGTGCCCTCTTCGTTTAGCAGATCAGACTGATTCCATGGGTCTTCCCAGACTTCCCAGGTGTTGCAGGTGACAGCTTCATTTCCTCCTCAGAAATGGAGAAAACACAGGTGGCTGTGCCCCAGGATGTTACTTTTACTGGCCTCCCACTGCTAATATCATGTCGATGCATGATATTTTCACTAGAGACAATGTCTTGGGTTTCAAAGCATTCATTTTTTTCTTAGACTGGCACACCATCCTCATTTTATTTCTTTGTTTTTCCTTGTAGTTAAGCATTACCTCCGCAGGAAGAAACCACCAACTGTATGGGAAAGTTGAATGGAGTAATGATGCAGGCCCAACTGGGGACAGATAACTGAGCTTGCATATGCTCAGGTTCAGCTGCCACTCCAGGGTCTGGCTGCATGGCCTGGCCAGGTCTCTCTGGAAAACTATTTGGGGCCTTTGTGAAACCTGAGAATACTAAGTGATTTTAGGCCTGAAGTGTAGCTGGCCTTGCTCTTCTTTCTCCGATGGAAGGGCCTAAAATAAAAGAGAAGTTAAAGACTTTTTATAATATTCTTTAGACTTTATTGTAGTGGATCCAGCCAGTCAGCCTGAATAAAATCATTATAACTACTGCTATAATTGGTAATATGATTGATGCACCCAGTTAAGACAAGCCATAATTGAAGTGATTAATATTTTACTGTTACCCTGGGCAAACCTGTAGGTAGAATGAGAAGTGGTACTCATGAAATAAGTAAATAGAAAATTATTATGCATTAGCCTTTAAACTTGAAAATACAAGACTAAGAGTGAATTTCTGAGCACCTGTGATGAGGTGCTAGATAGAAGTAGATACGTTTTACTTTATTATTTTTAAGCTCACAGAATTTCTGGAAAGCAAGTTTTCCCTTAACAGTGATGAATTTAATACTTCTGATGTTTTTGATAAGTATAGGATGTAGTATACTTTTAAAAATTCCTCTTTATTGTTTATATAGTTTTAAATTATTTTATAACCCTTTAAGTAAAAGGTATATGTCTGGGTAGCACCGCTGTAAATAGAAGCTATTCTTAAGCTTGTTTTCTTCGCATATAGAATACTAGAATTGGAGAAAGGGTATAAAAGCAACTAAGCTCCAGTTAATACAATATTTTATAATTTTCAGGTTTATCATACTTATATTTTGTGTATAAAGAATCTGATTTTTTAAATTGATACCTTGTCTTTAGTTCATTATTTTTTTCAAAGATGCCTACTTGTGGTATCATCTTTATAATCTTATTAGCAAAATTTGGTGGAGCTTTTTATTCTCTTTATTTATAAAACCTGAAAGGTATCTGAAATATTTCTTCAAATTTCACAGGTATTCCTCTTCCCCTTCAAAATAATGTGCTCTGTGTGCCTCCTGTTTGAGAATCGTTGCTCATGGATGTTGCTGTAAGAAGTGAAAACCAAAACTGCTCCCTCCCCATAATCTACATGTTAGAAAACCTCAGTTGATTGAAGTTAAGCATATTGGTCCTTGGCTGCTTGGTCACATCCCCGCATCCTTCTCATTAATGTGCCCTAATAAACAAGTCTGCATCTACCACTTTTACTTTATTATCTGATCATCTAGTCCCCGCAGTGGGTTCAAAAAGGGCATAGTGGGGATTTCTATGCTACATATTTGTTACTGTTCAATGAAAATTTTCTGTGATAAGGCAGCACAGGGTAACTGTAGATCATGAAGATTCTCTATAATTGGCTCTAATTATGTCAGTCCAGTGTGGCATTCTGTTTTGTGCATTGGGGTAGCTGGGGTGAGGAGTAGGGTCCTTTTTCATGAAAACAAATAAAAACAATAAATTTATTCTTCTCTCTATTCTTCCTTCTCATTTTTCATTCCTGCATTCTGTAAACATGTACAAAACACCTATAATGTATAAGAAGTTCTGCCAAACTTGGAGGAGACAGAGATGGTTAAGGAACATTTTCAGTGTTAATACTTTTTGGTCATCCACAGATCATATAAGTAAAAGCAGGCTGTACTGAGGAGAGTTGTACTTATCATATAAATGCCATCACCATTTGTATAGAGAATTTTTGGTTCCCTTAGGTTTTGGGCTCTCTTTCCAAGGCTTACCACACCAATTTAAACAAAGTAGGAACTCTTACAAAGTTTGAGAAGTATTTGTGAAACACTGAATGAATGAATGTGAGAATAAAGTAATCAGTAGTAAAATTATTTGCCAAATAATTCAGTGGTCACCCCCAGTGAAGGTATAAGAATAAATATAGAGAACTCTTCCTGGAGGTAATGGTGCCCCGTGGGGGAAGGTTTCCTGTCTATTCTTCACTGTCACCTGGGGTGATAAATTAATAGGCGTGTAAGGATCTGCCTATTGTATTGTTTTGATCACTGTTGCCGGTTCTCAGGAGAGCCATGTGATAGCATGGGACACAAATTTTTGCTTGTTTGTTTTGAGATTTAAAAATATGTACTTTCCTGAACATTAGAATATCTAATTCTGAAATTACAGCAATTTAGGGTTTACCAAATTCATTTGAACAACAGTATTCTTTTTTAAAAAGGAAGTGATGTTCATGGCTACAGCTTCATTTTACATGAGACGATTGCTGATAGAATTGGGAGGGATTCTTTGGAGTTGTATATAACTAATTTGGTTGTCTTCAGTATATTTTCATTATAGTTAGTTCAGCTTCAGATGTAGCCCAGTTAATAAGTCCTTTTTCTTTCATACTAATGATCGATATGCATGTTCTAATTTTCCTGACTGTAACTGTTTACCTATAAACATATATTTTTGCTCCTTCTTTGCTAATCAGATGACAAGAGATAGGTAGCTTATTAAGCTATCAGGTTAGAATCAAAATCATATTTAACTTCTGTTGTTTCTGCATTTGACAAAGGGAAAAGGAGGTCACGTTTCATTAAGAACTTCAGTGTGTCTGGGACATCATGCAGAGTGCTTTAGCTTATTAGTTTATTTAATATAACTGTGGACGTGCTTTTGTTGTTATTTTTAAATCTGTGAAACTCAGTATTTTTAATAACAGCTTTGTTGAGATATAATTCAGATACTATAATCACTCTTCTAAAGTATACAATTTAGTGGTTTTAGTATAGTCTCACAGTTGTGCCGCCATCACCACTGTACTTTAGAACATTTTCATCACTCCTTGAAGAAACCCCGTGACTATTAGAAGTCATTTCTCATTCTCCCCTCAACCTGCCCCCTGGCAACCACTAATCTACTTTCTGTCACTATGGATTTGTCTATTCTTGACATTGCATATAAATGGAATCATCCAATATGTGGTCTTTTGAGACTTTTTTTTTTCACTTAATATATTTTCAAGGTTCATCTGTGTTTAGCATGTATCAATACTTCATCTCTTTTTATGCTGAATAATATTCCATTGGATGGATATACCACATTTATTTATCCAGTCATCAATTGATAATTGAATTGTTTCTACTTTTGCTACTATGAATAACGCTGCTGTGAACATTGGTGTACAACTTTTTGTATGGACATATTTTCCGTTTTCTTAAGTGTATACCTCAGGATACAATTGCTCAGAAATAGAGTTCTATCTGTGTTTAACCATTTGAGGAACTGCCAGACTATTTTCTGAAGTGGCTCTGCACCATTTTACAGTCTGGCTAGCGATTTATGAGAGTTTCAGTTTCTTCACATCCTTGCCAACATTTGTCTGTCTGTTTTACTTTAGCTGTCCTTGTGGGTGAGAAAACCTCATTGAGGTTTTGATTTTCATTTCCCTAATGACTAATAATATTAAGCATTATTTCATGTGCTTCTTGGCTACTTGTTTATCTTCTTTGGAGAAATGTCTATATGAGATTCACTACTTTAATCTGTGAAATGGAGATAGTAATTCTGGCCTTGCTGTTTCCTTGAGGATGATGTAATGGAAGGATGTATCTAATGTCCATCACAAGGCCCAACACTTAAAAGGCATTTATTAAATGTTCATTTCTTCTTTCCCGTTTTATCTCCAATTCCACAGATGAAGAAACTGGGGCTTAGAGAGAGAAAGACAGGGAGAGGGAGGGAGGGAGAGCAAGCCTGTGACTGATCAAGTGCACAAGAAATCCACCAGAGTTCATTTGATACTTAGCTGGCAAATGCTAGATTCAAACCTAACATTGAATCCTACTAGATTCAACACAGTATTCCTCGCAACAGTTCCTTCTTTTTGCTTGCTGAAAATCCTACTCGACTATGAAATTGCTCCTGTGAGTTGGCAAACTTAGTTACATGATATTGTCTTTTATATCTTTGCTATAAAAGAAAATGAAGTTGATTTTTTAAACTTTTCAAAGAATTTAATTAACTCTTCAGTTAAATTCTTTGGGTCAATTTAAAATTGTCGGGTTCTTTCAGGCTTTTTGGTGGGGCTAATGGCAGACTCTGGGACGGCTCATGCCAAGGAGTACTTCCTAGAACTTCTGCTGCCAGTGTCCTTGTCCCCGTGGTGAGCCACAGACACCCCGCACCTCTGCAGGAGACCCTCCAACACTAGCAGCTTCTCCTTTGTCTTTGGAGGTGGGATATCTTTTTGCCGTGTGGATGACAGGATTTTGGTGCTCCAGCCAGGCCTCGGGGCTGTGCCCCTGAGGTGGGAGAGCCAAGTTGAGGACACTGGTCCACAAGAGACCTCCCAGCTCCACGTAATATCATATGGTGAAAATCTCCCAGAGATCTCCATCTCAATGCCAAGACCCAGCTCCACTCAACGACCCGCAAGCTACAGTGCTGGACATCCTATGCCAAACAACTAGCAAGACAGGAACACAACCCCACCCATTAGCAGAGAGGCTGCCTAAAATCATAAGGAGTTCACAGACACCCCAAAACTCAACACTGGATGCAGTCCTGCCCACCAGAATGACAAGATCCAGCCTCATCCACCAGAACACAGGCACCAGTCCCCTCCACCAGGAAGCCTACACAACCCACTGAACCAACTTTACCTACTGGGGGCAGACACCAAAAACAACGGGAACTACAAACCTGGAGCCTGTGAAAAGAAAACCCCAAACACAGTAAGTTAAGCAAAATGAGAAGACAGAAAAACACACAGCAGATGAAGGAGCACGGTAAAAACCCACCAGACCTAACAAATGAAGAGGGAATAGGCAGTCTAACTGAAAAAGAATTCAGAACAATGACAGTAAACATGATCCAAAATCTTGGAAATAGAATGGAGAAAATACAAGAAACGTTTAACAAGGACCTAGGAGAACTAAAGAGCAAACAAACAATGATGAACAACACAATAAATGAAATTTAAAATTCTCTAGAAGGAATCAGTAGCAGAATAACTGAGGCAGAAGAACAAATAAGATACCTGGAAGACAAAATAGTGGAAATAACTACTGCAGAGCAGAGTAAAGAAAAAAGAATGAAAAGGATTGAGGACAGTCTCAGAGACGTCGGGGACAACATTAAACGCATCAACATTCGAACTATAGGGGTCCCAGAAGAAGAAGAGAAAAAGAAAGGGACTGAGAAAATATTTGAAGAGATTATAGTTGAAAACTTCCCTAATATGGGAAAGGAAATAGTTAATCAAGTCCAGGAAGCACAGAGAGTCCCATACAGGATAAATCCAAGTAGAAACACACCAAGACAAATATTAATCAAACTATCAAAAATTAAATACAAAGAAAAAATTTTAAAAGCAGCAAGGGAAAAACAACAAATAACACACAAGGGAATCCCCATAAGGTTAACAGCTGATCTTTCAGCAGAAACTCTGCAAGCCAGAAGGGAGTGGCAGGACATATTTAAAGTGATGAAGGAGAAAAACCTACAACCAAGATTGCTCTGCCCTGCAAGGATCTCATTCAGATGTGATGGAGAAATTGTAACGGAGAAATTAAAACCTTTACAGACAAGCAAAAGCTAAGAGAGTTCAGCACCACCAAACCAGCTTTACAACAAATGCTAAAGGAACTTCTCTAGGCAGGAAACACAAGAGAAAGAAAAGACCTGCAATAACAAACACAAAACAATTAAGAAAATGGTAATATGAATATACATATCAATAACTACCTTAAATGTAAATGGATTAAATGCTCCAACCAAAAGACATAGACTGGCTGAATGGATACAAAAGAAGACCCGTATATATGCTGTCTACAAGAGACCCACTTCAGACCTAAGGACACATACAGACTGAAAGTGAGGGGATGGAAAAAGATATTCCATGCAAATGGAAATCAAAAGAAAGCTGAAGTAGCAATTCTCTTATCAGACGAAATAGACTTTAAAGCAAAGACTATTACAAGAGACAAAGAAGGACACTACATAACGATCAAGGGATCAACCCAAGAAGAAGATATAACAATTGTAAACATTTATGCACCCAACATAGGAGCACCTCAATACATTAGGCAAATACTAACAGCCATAAAAGGGGAAATTGACAGTAACACAATCATAGCAAGGGACTTTAGCACCCCATTTTCACCAATGGACAGATCATCCAAAATGAAAATAAATAAGGAAACACAAGCTTTAAATGATACATTAAACAAGATGGACTTAATTGATATTTATAGGACATTCCATCCTAAAACAACAGAATACACATTCTTCTCAAGTGCTCATGGAACATTCTCCAGGATAGATCATATCTTGGGTCACAAATCAAGCCTTGGTAAATTTAAGAAAATTGAAATCGTATCCAGTATCTTTTCCGACCACAATGCTATGAGACTAGATATCAATTACAGGAAAAAATCTGTAAAAAGTACAAACACATGGAGGCTAAACAATGCAGTACTTAATAACCAAGAGATCACTGAAGAAATCAAAGAGGAAATCAAAAAATACCTAGAAACAAATGACAGTGAAAACACTACGACCCGAAACCTATGGGATGCAGCAAAAGCAGTTCTAAGAGAGAAGTTTATAGCAATACAATCCTACCTTAAGAAACAGGAAACATCTCAAATAAACAACCTAACCTTACACCTAAAGCAATTAGAGAAAGAAGAACAAACAAACAAAAAAAAGTCAGCAGAAGGAAAAAAATCATAAAGATCAGATCAGAAATAAATGAAAAAGAAAGGAAGGAAACGATAGCAAAGATCAATAAAACTAAAAGTTGGTTCTTTGAGAAGATGAACAAAATTGATAAACCATTAGCCAGACTCATCAAGAAAAAAAGGGAGAAGACTCAAATCAATAGAATTAGAAATGAAAAAGAAGTAACAAGTGACACTGCAGAAATACACAGGATCACGGGAGATTACTACAAGCAACTCTGTGCCAATAAAATGGACAAGCTGGAAGAAATGGACAAATTCTTAGAAAGTCACAACCTTCCGAGACTGAGCTAGGAAGAAATAGAAAATATGAACAGACCAATCACAAGCACCGAAATTGAAACTGTGATTAAAAATCTTCCAACAAACAAAAGCCCAGCACCAGATGGCTTCACAGGCAAATTCTATCAAACATTTAGAGAAGAGCTAGCACCTATCCTTCTCAAACTCTTCCAAAATATAGCAGAGGAAGGAACACTCCCAAACTCATTCTACGAGCCCACCATCACCCTGACACCAAAACCAGACAAAGATGTCACAGAGAAAGAAAACTACATGCCAATATCATTGATGAACATAGATGCAAAAATCCTCAACAAAATACTAGCAAACAGAATCCAACAGCACATTAAAAGGATCATACACCATGATCAAGTGGGGTTTATCCCAGAATCGCAAGGATTCTTCAATATACGCAAATCAATCAATGTGATACACCATATTAACAAATTGAAGGAGAAAAACCATATGATCATCTCAATAGATGCAGAGAAAGCTTTCAACAAAATTCAACACCCAGTTATGACAAAAACCCTCTAGAAAGTAGGCATAGAGGGAACTTTCCTCAACATAATAAAGGCCATATATGACAGAACCACAGCCAACATCGTCCTCAGTGGTGAAAAACTGAAACCATTTCCACCAAGATCAGGAACAGGACAAGGTTGCCCACTCTCATCACTGTTATTCACCATAGTTTTGGAAGTTTTAGCCACAGCAATCAGAGAAGAAAAAGAAATAAGAGGAATCAAAATTGGAAAAGAAGAAGTAAAGCTGTCACTGTTTGCAGATGACATGATACTATACATAGAGAACCCCAAAGATGCTACCAGAAAACTACTAGAGCTAATCAATGAATTTGGTAAAGTAGCAGAATACAAAATTAATGCACAGAAATCTCTTGCATTCCCTATACACTAATGATGAAAAATCTGAAAGTGAAATCAAGAAAACACTCCCATTTACCATTGCAACGAAAAGAATAAAATATCTAGGAATAAACCTACCTAAGGAGACAAAAGACCTGTATGCAGAAATCTATAAGACACTGATGAAAGAAATTAAAGATGATACAAATAGATGGAGAGATATACCATGTTCTTGGATTGGAAGACTCAACATTGTGAAAATGATTCTACTACCCAAAGCAATCTACAGATTCAATGCAATCCCTATCAAACTACCAATGGCATTTTTCAGAGAACTAGAACAAAAAATTTCACAGTTTGTATGGAAACACAAAAGACCCTGAATAACCAAAGCAATCTTGAGAAGAAAAACAGAGCTGGAGTAATCAGGCTCCCTGACTTCAGACTATACTACAAAGCTACAGTAATCAAGACGGTATGGTACTGGCCCCAAAACAGAAATATAGATCAATGGAACAGGATAGAAAGCCCAGAGATAAACCCACGCACATATTTGTCACCTTATCTTTGATACAGGAGGCAAGAATATACAGTGGAGAAAAGACAGCCTCTTCAATAAGTGGTGCTGGGAAAACTGGACAGCTACATGTAAAAGAATGAAATTAGAGCACTCCCTAACACCATACACAAAAATAAACTCAAAGTGGATTAAAGACCTAAATGTAAGGCCAGACACTATCAAACTCTTAGAGGAAAACATAGGCAGAACACTCTATGACATCAATCACAGCAAGATCCTTTTTGACCCATCTCCTAGAGAAATGGAAATAAAAACCAAAATAAACAAATGGGACCTAATGAAACTTAAAAGCTTTCGCACTGCAAAGGAAACCATAAGTCGAAAAGACAACCCTCGGAATGGGAGAAAATATTTGCAAATGAAGCAACTGACAAAGGATTAATCTCCAGAATTAACAAGCAGCTCATGCAGCTCAATATCAAAGAAACAACCCAATCCAAAAATGGGCAGAAGACCTAAATAGACATTTCTCCAAAGAAGATATATAGATTGCCAACAAACCCATGAAAGAATGCTCAACATCGTTAGTCATTAGAGAAATGCAAATCAAAACTACAATGAGATATCATCTCACACCGGTCAGAATGGGCATCATCAAAAAATCTACAAAGAATAAATGCTGGAGAGCGTTTGGAGAAAAGGGAACCCTTGTACTGTTGGTGGGAATGTAAATTGATGCAGCCACTATGGAGAACAGTATGGAGGTTCCTTAAAAAAGTACAAATAGAACTACCATATGACCCAGCAATCCCACTACTGGGCATATACCCTGAGAAAACCATAATTCAAAAAGAGTCATGTACCACAATGTTCATTGCAGCTCTATTTACAATAGCCAGGACATGGAAGCAACCTAAGTGTCCATCAACAGATGAAGGGCTAAAGAAGATGTGGCACATATATACAATGGAATATTACTCAGCTGTAAAAAGAAACGAAATTGAGTTATTTGTAGTGAGGTGGATGGACCTAGAGTCTGTCATACGAAGTGAAGTAAGTCAGAAAGAGAAAAATACCATATGCTAACAGATATATATCGAATCTTAAAAAAAAAAAAAAGGTCACGCAGAACCTAGGGGCAAGACGGGAATAAAGTCACAGACCTACTAGAGAATGGAGTTGAGGATAAGGGGAGGGGGAAGGGTAAGCTGGGACAAAGTGAGAGAGTGGCATGGACATATATACACTACCAAATGTAAAACTGATAGCTTGTGGGAAGCAGCCTCATAGCACAGGGAGATCAGCTCGGTGCTTTGTGACCACCTAGAGGTGTGGGATAGGGAGGGTGGGAGGGAGGGAGACGCAAGAGGGAAGAGATACAGGGACATATGTATATGTATAACTGATTCACTTTGTTATAAAGCAGAAACTAACACACCATTGTAAAGCAATTACACTGCAATAAAGTTGTTTAAAAAAGAAATAAGTAAAATGTGTCATACCTAAGTAAATACAGGACTCAGCACTTTCACCTCTCTAGTATAAAGTGTGTGTAATAGATGCAGGGTTCAATTTTGCATGAATGTGGATGTGTGACCACCAAATGACATTTTAACTAAGAGTTGAGGAGCTCTGGTTTCCAGATGATGTGCTACCTTAAAACTAGCCCTTTTTTTTTTTGTTTTTTGTTTTTGTTTGTTTGTTTTTGTCTGTGTTGGGTGTTCGTTGCTGCACGTGGGCTTTCTCTAGTTGTGGTGAGCGGGGGCTACTCTTGGTTGCAGTGCACAGACTTCTCGCCGTAGCTTCTCTTGTTGCCGAGCACGGGCTCTAGGTGCACGGGCTTCAGTAGTTTTGGTGCGTGGGCTCTAGAGTGCAGGCTCAGTAGTTGTGGCGTACGGGCTTTGTTGCTCCGTGGCATATGGGATCTTCCTGGACCAGGGATGGAATCCATGTCCCTTGCATTGGCAGGCAGATTCTTAACCATCATGCCACCAGGGACGTCCACTAGCCTGTTTCTAAATGTAGCTTACAATAAGCAGGACAACTGACATTTTATTGACCATTTTGGGTTTTTGTGGATTCTAGAGAAGCAACATCTATCAGTTGTGTGCAAAAGGCCAAACTTTTTTTTTTTTTTTAAATTTTACACAACTCTAGAGAAAGAAAGGGGAGAAATATTTTTAGACAGAAGCAAAAACCTTTACTCTTTGGGGTAGATTTTCGTAATTCAGGTTCTCTAGGATGTATTATTAAGGGGCCAGTTGAGCAATACATTGACCAATATCTGCAGTTAATTGTTGGTTACCGTAAGGGAGCCTTCCGTTTTCTTGTGAAGTATTTTTTTTTTTTAATCAGAATTGAGATCAGTACTGTTTATGAATTGAGACTAGAGCATCAAAGAGATTAACTGTCTCCTGATTTTGATATTTTCAAAATAGTTTTTTTATTATTAATATTAAATGATAGCAAAAAAAAATTGACTACTTGCTCTGTGTTAGGCATGTTGCTAAGCACTACATGCATTAGCTCATTAAATCGTCACGACAACCTCTGAGGTATAGGTATTGCCTCCATTATTTAGTCATCTTTTTCAAATCAAGAAATTGAGGTTTAGAGAGTTTAGGTAACTCATTGAAAAGTCACAAAATTAGTAAGTCGTGGAACTGGCATTTAAACCAAATACTGTCTGACTCCAGAGCTGCTCTCTGAACCTTTCTCTTTAATGCCTTTAAATACCATTTTGTATTCATGATGGTTAAAAAGTGAAAGTACAGCTTGCTACTTTGCTTTTAAAAGCATTATTATCAGGAATGTTTTTAATATGTTTCCTGTGTCTGTGGGAAGAAAGGTTCAAATATACGTGCTTTCACCTAGGATTGAACTTTAGAATCAAGAAAGAGAGAAAACATGTTTTGTTGGTCACCCAGGGTATGTCTGGTGCAACAGCTTTGAATGCTGTTCAGTCCCTCCTGCTCATTTGCTGATACCAGTCACCACTCTCATCTTCATGTTTTTCTTTTTTGTATAACATGATACAGTTTTGGCATTGTTATTCTGTTCAGGGAACAAGGAAACTTCAACCCAGATATTGATTATTTTTACTCATAGTTCTATAAACCAAAGGAATGATTGTCTTTTGTATTTTCATAAGAGTGACCTCACATCATCCATTTAAAATGACTGTTTGTCCATTTAAACAATAAGCATGTTTTATTAGACTTCCCTGCTAGGCTTTTGGAACTGGGACCCCTGATCTCTATTCATCCCTACCTGATACTCTGAAAACTACTAGATAGACTAGAGCCTTTAAAGATGTCAGGCCACAAAGGGAGATCATAAATTAGGAGAAATTTCAAGGTCCTCTCTAATCTAGCCAGTCTTCAAATTAATAAATGGAAGTAATTGGCATTATCTGACCTGATGAAGACTATACAACTAATTAGTAAGAATTTGAACTAGAATCCTAGTCTTCTGACTTGAATCTTGCATCCTCTTCTAGGATATTTTCATTTAGAAAGAAGTTAAGAATGCTTTCTAAAGTGAATTGTATGTGATAAACTATCACTGAGATTATTTTGCCAGTTATCTCTCTGTAGAGTAATAATTCCTTTGACTAATCACTAGATTTCTTTCCCAAAGGGACTGACCTCTGTTTTGGTAGGTGTATTTTCATAGAATGTATATATTCATTCTTTTAGACTGTAGAAGATATAATCACTATTAGCCTTATGTGGGCAAAGCATGATACTCATATTTGTAGGTAAGTAAACCCCTATATATCCATAATCCAAATATGGAATATAATTAGTCTTCTGTATGTTTTTTAATGAGAGGCAAAATGATAAGAATATTAGCATCAAAAATTAATTACCCAAGCCAACTTTTAGTGTTATCAAAGGTCAGTTTAGACTCTACGATGTGTCTTGCACTGGTTTCCACATGAACCCTGGCTATGGTGATTAACGTTCCTAATGGGATCTAAGGATCTATAAGGCCCCAAACTGCCCTCTGAATTATCAAAGAAAGCTGCTTTTTAGAAACAGATGTACGCCCAGCCTTGTTCCAGTAAGGATTTGAGTTGACTGGTTTGCTTTTTTAGGATAAAACATATTTTTCCTGGTTTTTCTTTTAAATTAGGTCATCTCTACATGGCGTGTGGTGAATCAGTTATTCACAATGCTCAGTTTTCAAGGATGTCCCTGCCTACAGTCTCTCTGAAAAGGAGCCAACAGGAGCTCTGTGAATGCTACTTAACAGAGCATGGCACTGTGCCTTGGTGGAATTACAGCAGTGTTTGCGGGAAATTGTTCTATTAATCTTCTCCTATAATTATGTGCTATACAGAGTCACCCCTCAAACACTGGGAAAATGTAAGGAAAACAAAGCCAGTGATATACATTTAAGTTTTATTCATGGTCACCTAATTTTTATTTGCATTTCAGTTTTAGTTAGGTTATTTTAGAACAGTGGAGTGCCTTTTTATCCTTCGTACACGGTTACCAACTTCCATTTTTATTTTCATTCTCCGTTATCTCTTCAAGTTTACTATTGTTTAACAGTTGCTTTGTATAAGATACGAGCCTTGCACGCGAACTTTGATTTAGGAGGATGAATCATGTCGCCATTGATCTCAGTCTGAACAGAACAGCCATCTTCTAATAGGAAGAAGTTTCTAGCTTCAGGTTGTTTCAGCCCTACATGCCTTGCCTAGCCTGCCGTGTAAAGTCAGTTGCTTCACTCCAAACAGCACTGTATTAATATGCACAACATGACCATTTTCAGTAGAAGGTTATTAGAATGCTAGTTTGTATCCTCTAGTGAATGAAATGATGTGTGATTATGAAGTCATCAGGCATGGACCAGTAAGACTCCAGAGAGCCTGCCCCCTCCAAGGTCCTCGGGGGGCCATTGATTGGTGGCCATGTGTTTGTGCCCGATAGACTGTGAAATGGTGTGTTGCTATACGGCTGTGTTGCACCTGCGCCCCACTGAGGTGATTGATTGGTTTGGTCATGTGGAATGTTCCCATCTGGTCTGCAGTAATGTGGTTTTTTTTTTTTTTTTCATCTGTGAATAGCAAGTGCTGGCTGGATAGTTATAGCAAACAGTTTCAGAGGCTAAATAATCCTTTTCCTCTAAGAACAAATTGGGATTTGAAGTAGTTTGTTTTTGCTCACCTTGTTTTTATGAAGGTAGTCATTCTCCATCAGGTTCCTACCCCTTCTCTCTAGGATGTTATACTCCTTTCTCTTTGACCTGTTTTCACCTCTTACCCCTCATACTAGATTAAAGTGTACTTTATATATTTCTAATTTGTGCAAGTCTAAAGCAAAATCTGTTCTTTTCTGCTGTTTGTTCTGACGTGCTACTTGAGGTGGTTTGCAATTTTTTAAAAGATGGTTTCTATGATCATAATTGGATTATCAAAGTACTGATGTATTTTTAAGCCTTCATTTAACCTCACAAAAGTAGTGGTTTATTTATTGAAAACTACTGATGTTGCAGTTTAAATGTCAAGAAATTATTTATTAGGTTCTTTTTTAAAAAGATTCTACGGTTATATTGGGCGGTCTTGTTTGATATTTCTTAATCTTAGTCCTTTTTCATAATTGATCTATTCATTCCACCTAATGACTAATTACATATCAGAGCACATCATCAGCCACATTCATCATAGTAGAATGTAATAATCAATGACATTTCAACAAAGGAAAAAATAAATATGCAAATAAGGCCTCATTAACATTTGCATGAGTTGTTTGAATAATCACGTTGCTGACAAGGCTGTAATTAACAGAAATTGATGCTGAGTTCAGTATTTGATAGTGTGTTTTCTCAGCGTTTTATTGTTGTCACTGCGGGGTCTGAAATGAAGTTCTGCTCTACTTGTACCTTGACTGGAGTTTGATGTGCTGGGCTGTGCCAGGTAGCAAAGGCTTCTGGGAGCTTTTGATTCATCTGTGACCTACACTTAATGCATATAGACACTTTATTTAAATTACGTTATTTTTTAATGAAGCGCTGTTAGATTTTAGCAATTATGAGACAATCGTGGAAAGAAAACAAACATGAAAATTTAGATCATTCATTATTTTGCCAGAAATGCTTTATATGAATCAGATACTGTAAGACTTTAAGATTTAGCTTTGTGCATACCATGGAAAACTGATGCCATTACATTTTGTTTTTTCTTAAATATGGCCCAGTGGGTCACAGTCAAGGGGTTGGAGCTTACTGTAATTGAAAATCACTTGCTTAGGGAAAAATCTGATTATAAAATGTACAATTTTTTAAAATAACTCTGCTCCCCCACATTCCTCCTCCTTTTCCTGTACTGTTTCCTGTTTTTGTCATGGATATTAACTGAAATGCACTAAACACAATAAAGCTGTTTATGTCAGTTTTTTGGATGACTGCAAGTGCTGATTATAACAAGTTTAAGGAATTTCCTTTGTTGAATGTGTACCCGTGCCATATGGCTCAACATGGAACATTAACTTGACAGGGATAATGGATTGTGGTATATGGAGACAATTTTGCCTGCAGCTTTACTATAACTCATTCTGGTTGGGGATCACAGGTTTATAGTATGGGATGCAGCAAACATCCAGATGGATTTACTTTACATAAAAGAGTTGCATTTCTTTTTATTTCCTCCCTGTAATTGGAAAAAGAACATTTTTTAAAAGAAGCAAAATATAAAGAAGTAAACAAAGAAGGAAAGATTGTTCAAAAAAGAAAAATGGATCCTGTGCAGTCTTTTTGTACTATGCTGTGAAAGAGACTATTTCTGTACATATAGCGCATTACTTTAAAATCATCGTTTTACATTAGCTTATATTATTTATTCTTTTTAGAGCAATATCTAAAATGAATTTTCCTTTTTTAAGATGAGAAAATTATCTGTATCAACCTTCTTATATTCCAGTGTTTCATGTTTGTAGACCCAAAGGAGCAAGTAGTGTCATTTCTCAAATTATTTTAGTAGTGCTTAAACAGCAGCCCTCCATGAAATGAGTTGGACTTGTTAGATTTAAGATAGAAAAACCTTTAAAAAAATGTGTCCAGTTTTGTAACTGAAATATATATACTAGAGGATAAGTTTTGGTTTTTTGTTAAACAATAATAAAATAGCTAACTGTAGCTCCTTGGTTTTGTATGTATCCCTGTGATACTTACTCTCATTTATCTGTTGAGAATAGGAGAACTAAAAGCCACTTTGGCAGAATGATCAGTGTAACCAAAGGTTAGTTACCTATAGAATAAATGCTTAAGTGCATTGTTGTTAAGAACTGATAACTATTTTGACTCAGAAGGAAAAAAATTAGAACATTTTTTCAGGGGCTTCCCTGGTGGGGCAGTGGTTGACGGTCCACCTGCCGATGCAGGGGACATGGGTTCGTGCCCCGGTCCGGGAAGATCCCACATGCCGCGGAGCGGCTGGGCCCGTGAGCCATGGCCGCTGAGTCTGCGCGTCCGGAGCCTGTGCTCTGCAACGGGAGAGGCCACAACAGTGAGAGGCCCACGTACCGCAAAAAAAATAAAATAAAATAAAAAATAATAATAAAATAGAACATTTTTTCATGAAAACAGTTTCTTGTGCTAAGAAACTGGCTTGCTTGACTGTTTTCAGTTTCATTTAAAATCATCAGATCTTTTGAAAATTTTCTACTCTGTATTTAGGTGAAATGTAGAACTGATGTCATCAATTAAATCATGCAGAATTCTACATTTTTCTGCCTAAATAAACCCAGTGATCTGTAATTTTGATCAAGAATCTTTTGCTACATTAAGTAATGTGCCCTCCCTGAGTACAGGGGGTAAAGAAATGTGGTTCTTTCACCCTCTAAACTCTAACCCTCAAATGACTGACATCTTTGAAAGTTTACTTTGAGTATCTGAGACATACAGAGAGTCAAAAGCTGAGCTTTTTAACCATCCTTGCTCTCTCAGAAAACACTAGAAGTTGGAAGGAAGCTAGGCCAGGAGGCCATGTAGAATAATACCATGCTGGGTTTTGTTTTGTTTCATTTCGTTTCATTTTGGTTTTGTTCTGGGGAAACATTTTCTCTTTATGCATCTTATGAAGTCACAGTGGTCTTTCAGGACCAGGGATTGAAGATTTGAACATAAAACAATAATATCCTCATGCTATATTTAAGTCACATCTTTTAACAGATCAACAGGTATTTCTTATCTCTGTATTCCAAACTATAAAAAATGAATTTAAATTTCCAGTGTTTATCTTAACACTGATAACCTACATAGAGAAGAAATATGTGAACTTCCCCTTAAACAGTAAAGTTTTTTGGAACATCAGAATCATTTATTTTAGATTTGAGGGCTTCACTCCTTCCATTTTATAGTAAGTGGTTTCTTAAATTATGTGATACTTAGCATATGCTTATAAATAAAACACATTTTTTTTCTAATACTAAAAAATTTTTTTGGTAATTTACAAAGGATATGTGATATAATGAAGCACTGTTCTTTTTTCGAATTTGGTAAAAGTTTGACATGATATGAAGGGCTTTTATTATATTGTTTTGGAAAATGGTATACAGTATTCAAAGAAAAGATTTTTTTTTAAGTTGCTAAATTATGTGTCTAAAAATATTTTAAAAAATATTTTTGGATAAATTTGGAACATTGAAACAGTTGTAGAATTTACACAGTCCATCCATTGATAATGGTGACAACATTGCTTCTATAATACAGTGGCACTGCAACTACTGTCTAGATTTGTTTAAATTATAGAGTGCAATAATTCTGTAAAATTTTTTCTTTTTTTTTTTAATATTGGCAGAAGTTACAGTTCTGAGGTGCTGTGCTTTTCTTCAGTGACAGTAAAGTGTTCATCATAAAGAAGACCTGATTTAAAGAATATTACCACCAGTTCTACTTTTTCTTCTCTTTTTTGCAGTGTATCCTTAAGCCAGTTCTCTCCAGAGAAAGGAAAAAGAGTTCCAATTTTTCTATTTTCTTTTCACCTTTTAGCATCACTGGATGGCTAAATACTTCATAAGATTGGACTTTGATGCTCATATCTAAAATAATACTTCAGCACTTTCTGAGGATTTCTGTTTTTCATGCTTTTTCCTTTAACATGGTCTCTCTGCAGTTGAAACTGGCTTTCATTGCTTAAATCAGATTTTGAAGAGTTTTTCTATGCTTGGAATCGGCCTGAACTTAAGCCCTTTGTTTTACACTGTATTATTAACCATTCCCTGCTTAACAAAAATCTTTGGGAAGTCAGTGCACTTGGGATTGCTTGGAGAGTCTGCTGCCTCCAGTGGAGGTTCAGGTAACTGCATCTGTTATGTCAGATAAGTACAGCACAAATAACCAAATCTATTTCATATCTAAAACATCCCCAAATGGTATAGCTTTTACGGGTGTTACTCACGTATATAACCTTTAAAGGCATTCTAGCAGTTAGTTTTAAGAAAAAGGTAGCCATTTATTTCAGAAATGACATCATCAAAGGAATACATTAGGATCGGGATGAGGAATAGGCAAAAGGAGATGGGATTAGAAGAATCCTAACCATATTTATTGGGATTAAAAGATAAAAAGCAAGTGACAAAGTATTATTGTTACAGGTATACCTTGGAGATGTTGTGGTTTTGGTTCCAGACCACTGCAACCAAGCAAGTCACATGAATTTTTTGGTTTCCCTGTGCATATAAAAGTTACCTTTATACTATACTGTAGTCCGTTAGGTGTGCAACAGCATTATGTCTATTAAAAAATGTATATACCTTAATTAGAAATACTGTACTGTTTTAAAATGCTAACTATTATCTGAGCTTTCAGCAAGCTATCATCTTTTTGCTGGTGGAGGGTCTTGCCTCAGTGTTGATGGCTACTTACTGATCCAGGTAGTGGTGGCTGAAGGTTGGGTGGCTGTGGCAGTTTCTCAAAATAGCAGTGAAGTTTGTTGCATTGATTGACTCTTCCTTTCACCAACAGTTTCTCTGTCACATGCAATGCTGTTTGATAGCATTTTACCCACAGTAGAACTTCATTCAAAGTTGGAGCCAGTTCTCTCAAAACGTGTTGCTGGTTTTTCAATAAGTTTATTTAGTATTCTAAACCTCTTGTTGTCATTTCAGCACTCTTTCACAGCGTCTTCACCAGGAGTAGATTCTATCTCAAGAAACCACTTTTTTGGTCATCCATAAGAAGCAACTCCTCATCCATTCAGGTTTTTTCATGAAATTGCAACAATTCAGTTACATCTTCAGGCTCTACTTCTAATTCTAGTTCTCTTGCTGTTTCTACCATCTCTGCAGTTACTTCCTCCACTGAATTCTTGAACCCCTCCAAGTCATCCATGAGGGTTGGAATCAACTTCTTCCAAACTCCTGTTTATGTTCATATTTTGACCTCTTCCCATGAATCACAATTGTTCTTAATGGCATCTAGAATGGTGAATCATTTGGAGAAGGTTTTCAATTTACTTTGCCTAGATCCATCAGAGGAATCACTATATATGGCAGCTGTAGTCTTACAAAAATGTATTTCTTAAAGAATAAGACTCAATAGTCAAAATTCCCCCTTGATCCATGAGTTGCGGAATGGATGTTGTGTTAGCAGGCCTGAAAACAACTTGAACCTTATTGTGCATCTCCATTAGTGCTCTTGGATGACAGAGTACATTGTCAATGAGTAGTAGTATTTTGAAAGGGATCTTTTTTCTGAGCAGTAGTTCTCAACAGTGGGCTTAAAGTATTCGATAAACCATGTTGTCAATAGATGTGCTGTAATCCAGGCTTTGTTGTTCCACTTATAGACCACAGGCAGAGTAGATTTAGCATAATTCTTAAGTGTCCTAGGATTGGGGGAATGGTAAATGAGCATTGACTTCAACTTAAGCCACCAGCTATATTAGCCCCTAATAAGAGAGTCAGCCTGTCCTTTGAAGCTTTGAAACTAGCCATTGACTTCTCTCTAGCTAGGAAAGTCTTAGAGGGCATCTTCTTCCAGTATAAGGGTATTTCATCTACATTGAAAGTCTGTTTAGTGTGGTCATGTATGTTAATGATCTTAGATCTTCTGGATAACTTGCTGCAGCTTCTACATCAGCACTGCCCTGAGACCTCATGAACCAACCTCTGCTAGCTTCAGACTTTTCTTCTGCAGCTTCCTCACCTCTCTCAGCCTGCATAGAACTGAAGAGAGTTAGAGCCTCGCTCTAGATTTAGCTTTGGCTTAAGGGAATATTGTGGCTGGTTTGATCTTCTCTCCAGACCACTAAAACTTTCTCCATATCAGCAGTAAGGCTGTTTAGCTTATCATTTGTGTGTTCACTGGAGCAGCACTTTTAATTTCCTTCCAGAACTTTCCTTTCGCTTTCAGAACTTGGCTAACCATTTGGCACAAGAGGCCTAGCTTTCAGCCTGTCTCAGCTTTCAACGTGCCTTCCTCACTAAGCTTAATTATTTCTAGCTTTTGATTTAAAGTGAGAGACATGCATCTCTTCCATTCACTTGAACACTTAGAAGCCATTGTAGGGTTATTAATTTGCCTAATTTCAGTATTTTTGTGTCTCAGGGAATAAGGAGTGGGGATGCCCGAGAAGAGGTAGAGAGACGGAGAATGGCAGGTTGGTTGGAACAGTCAGAGCACGTAACACTTATTGATTGATTGTTGTCTTACATAGGCACAGTTCATGGCTCCCTGTAACAATTACAGTAGTAACATCAAAGGTCACAGATCACCATAACAAATAGAATAATAATGAAAAAGTTTGAAATATTGCAAGAATTACCAAAATATGACACAGAGACATGAAGTGAGAATGCTGTTAGAAAAATGGCACCCTTAGACTTGCTCAACACAGCGTTGCAGCAAACCTTCAATTTGTAAAAAACCCCAATACCTGCAAAGTGCAATAAAGTGAAGCACAATAAAAACAAAGTGTGCCTGTATGTGTAAACAAATTATAAGCGGTTAAAGTAGTTTCTTTTTCAGGTGTATGCTAACAGTTGATGCATTACATTACTAAGATTTCTTCCGTTATTAAATGATCAAAACTTTCGATTTAGAGTATTGTAACTAATATTTCTGAAATTGAGAAGTTTTAAGTAAGTGAATTTATGATTTTATTAACTGGTAACTGAGGTCATTTAACTCATTTTAACTGAGAGCTTGAGTTCAAATTTAAGTTTTATTTAGAGTTGTAGTTTGTGAAGGGACCTTGAGAGGTCCTCCAGCTATGATGGTGTTTTGACTGTCCCAAACACAAATTAGTTTCTTTCTCCACATTTCAACCTGTCTTTCTGTTTCTCCCCTTCTCTCCCCATTCCTCTCTCTAGCTTCCCCTCCCCCCAATATTTTTTTTTCTTGCTTTGGTATTCTCTTCTCTTTGGTATTTACTTCCCTTCAGCTCTCAAATTTCTTATTCTTATGTACCACACGAAATGATGATCTTTGATAACCCATTTTATGGCTATTAGTTAATTACATACACTAAATTTCAAAAGTAAAGGCCTCAGGTCCTATCATATGGATATTTTTGGAAATCTTAATAAATATAACTAGATTTCAACTGCTTATCTTTATGTGGCCCCATGTAGTTTAAGGGTATTAGTAGTGACTCTGATAATTGAGGGCAGATTCTCTGGACTAGGCATACTTTAGTGAATCTTAGTACTTTTCCCTGGAAAAATTAGTAGTATTACTCATCATACAGGGTTTTGCCTCCTGTGTCATAGCCAGACCACCAGAGAAATCTTCCTTGTACCTAGCTATCATCCTTATTTGCAGCCACTAAAAAATCTTATGTTTGTCTTTAAATTAAAACAACAACAACAAAAAGTTAGTGGGTTACAGCTTTGGCCACGCTCGTGGAGAAAGTTGTACTTGCTGTCTTAGTCCACTTGAACTGCTGTAACAAAGTAGCACAGACTGGGTGGCTTGTGAACAACAAACATTTATTTCTCACAGCTGTAGAGGCTGGGAGATGAGAGTACCAGTTTGGTCAAGTGAGGGCCCTCTTCCGGGTTGCAGACTTCTTGTATCCTCACACGTCAGGCCTCTTTATAATGGTACTAATCCCGTTTATGAGAGCTCTGCCCTCATGACTTAATCACCTCTCAAAGGTCCCCCTCCTTACGCTGTCACCTTGAGAGTTAGATTTCATCATATGAATTTGGGGGAAACACAAACATTCAGACCACAGCACTTGCCCTAATATTTAGGGACCAGGAATTTTCAAGCCTTTGTTGTGACACGTTCACAAGAAAAGGTAATAGCATCAAAAAGCTTTATACATGTTTTCATTGTTTAAGTACCATAATAATGCTCACTGTAGAAAATTTGGAAATTATAATAAGCCAAAAGGGAGACAGTAAACTTCATTCACTCATAATCCCATCATTCAGTCAATCAGTGTTAATATTTGGAGTATAGTAGAAATTCTCTTTCCCACAGGAAGGTAACATGTAGTTTGTCTTTTAATTTAAAAGTTTATTTCTCAAAAAATTAAAAACAAAGATACCATATGACCCAGCAATTCCACTTCTTGATATACACCCCCCCAAATTAAAATAATCTCAGAGAGATATTTGTACACCGATGTTCATAGCAGTATTAGTCACAACAGTCAAAAGGTGGAAGCAATTCATGTGCCCATCAACAGATGAATGAATAAACAAAATGTGGTATAAACATACAATGGAACATTAGCCAGCCTCAAAAAGAAAGGGAAATTCTGACACATGGTACAGCATAGATTAACCTTGAGGACTTTATGCTAAGTGAAGTAAGATAGTCAACAAAAAGACAAATACTGTATAATTCCACTTATATGAAGTATCTTCTTTCCTACTGTTCCTAGCTATTATCTACCTATTGTATGATACATTGCTTAATGGTCCTCATCTACCCAGCTCTGTTTTCTAACTCTTTTTTTTTTTTTGAAATTGATTGGATCAACAGTGCTAAGTCCTGTGAGAAAATAGCAGTGAGCAAAACTCTGTGGCCCTGCTTCGTGAAGCATATATTCTAGCGTTAAACATATTTTGCCATATGTTTGTCTTGTTTAATCAGCTAGGTTGTAGGTAAATGTGTTAGGCCCATAAAAGATATTCATTGAATTGTTTGATCATTCTAGATGGACAAAAGAGAAACTTGCCAAGGATTATAGATATTAATATAAGGATATTCTTTTACTAATACCACATGGCTGGGTCATAGATTATCAGCATTGGAAGGAACCTTTAAAGGTTTGTAATCTAACAACCCATTAGTATTTTAATCTCCTTTGATTCAACAAATATTTATAGATCGCGTACTAAACATCAGGCATTGTGCTAAGGCCTGGGGAAATGAAGGGAACAAGATTGTTAAAGTCCCTGAATTCATAAAGTTAATGACCACTCATAAAGCCTTCCATAACTTTGGGTTTGTTGATTACACAGTACTTCCTAATTATAAAAGAAAAAAAGTTTTAAGCATTTATTTGTGACAGACACTAAGTTAAGCCTTTTGTGTATATGAGTTTACTAAGTTCACACAGTTCTGTTCGACAGACACGATTGTTTCCGTTTTACATATGAAACTGAGGTAATTAACTTGCACAGTTTTGATGCTTTAAATTGAAAACCCAGGTCTGTTTGACTCCCACAACCTGTGCTTTTAACCAGCATATCGTGACTTCTGACTCCAAGTCCAGCACTCTCCTCTTACTCTTTTGTGTGCCTTGTATCTACATCAAGATGTTGTCCAACCTGTGCGTTGACTCTCTTCAGTAATGTAGTACTTTACTCTCCCCCAAGGTAGCTGTCTAATCATTGGATATCTATTAGAAAGGACCACTTTGTGATGTGACTTAAAAACAAAATCTGTCTCCCTGGAATTTTCCTATTTTGGCCTTAGATATATTCTTGAGATCACACAAACTTGTGGCAGCCCTTCAGACATTTAAAGCAAGCCATCAACTTCTATTCCACAAATATTTATCTATTCAAATCCCATGATTTCAGATACCTTTACTGTCTCAGTGACTGTCTGTGAACAAGTTTCAGATTGCTTGTAGTTTCTTTCTTTTTATTGTGGACTCAGAAATTGTTGTGTTATCTCCAGATGTAGAGGAAAGACAACACTCCAATTAAAGTGGTAAAAGCAGAGATTAGCTCCCCATTTCTTACTACTTTTTCTTAGTGACCACCATTTACTTAATAATTGTTTTATTAGAAGCATCTGAAATATTTACATCTCGGGAAGGAACCACCTTTCTTTCCTTTTTATACTATATGGGCCTTATAATTATGCACTTAAATATCAGAAATTAATCAGCATAGGCACATCTTGTCTAATTTTCAGGGGGTGGAATGGGTAGGTAGGAATAGGAAGATCGGTAGGTTGTGAAAAAAAGATTTAGGAGCTCTTGGTTGAAAATCATAAAGGAAAGAGGCACAAACCAGGGGAGTAGTTTGGGTGTTTAATACCTTGAAAGAGGTAGGACGCAGGCATGATCCTACTTGGTTTTGGGGAGCAGCCCCTTTGGAAGCCAGTGGTCACAGTAAGCAAGAGGAGAGATGAGAGCTTATGTGCAGGAGGGCCTCCATACAGAAGGGTAGAGGATGCTGCAGCAGCAACTAGAAATTGGTTAAATACAGGTATTAGATGGAAATTGCAGATATCGGTATGAACTCATAGTTTTCAATATATGTAGTGAGAGATAGAAAAATTGAAATGTGTGTTGTGTATATATGTGTATATGTATGTATACAAATATTCCCTAGGCTGTCTCGACTTAATCTAGGAGTAGCAAAACCCTGGTACCAATGACCATCCCTAGTGTCCAGAACTTGGATTCAGAACACTGTTCTCCACTAAGGAAACCAGAGCTCCTCAGAGAAATGACTGATTCTAGGGCTAGAGCAGGCGGAGTACAAGATGAACTTGGAACATCTTGTTATGCTGGAAAGAAGGACATACTCAAAGAATGATGAGGACTTGTAGAAGGTCACAGAAGCCAGCTTGAAGAGCCCCTTCTGGCCAAATCTGGATCATTTGAACAACAAAATAAATGATGATAGTAATGGATTATAACTCATTAAATAAAATAGGAAACCATAAGTCCGTGCTGATACAAATAAATCGAAAGCCTTGTGAAGAACAGCATTTTTACCTAGTCTAAAAGTACCTTTCCACAAAATACTTGTTAATTACAATGGGAAAAAGTAAGTTTTTAGTTGAGAAGCCTTGACAGACACCACCTTCCTGAAGCAAAATGAACATCAGTAATGGAGTAATTCAGTTCATGTGCCACCTAATAAGGTGCATTGGGAAGAACATAGCATCACTTCTATGATATTCCTGCCAAAAATGCATGACGTGAATCTCACCTTGAGGAAACATCAGACAAAACTAATTCTGAAAGAGAGACATTCTGACCTATGGTATCAGGGACATGAAAGTCAAAGTTAAGACAACTAAAGGCAATCATGATTCTGAACTTGATCCTTTTGCTGAGGTGTTACTCAGATCTTTGGCAAAACTCAAATGGGATCTGAAGATGGAAGGTAGTTATGTATAAATGTTAATTTGATTATTCTGTTGGTTGTATATGTGGTTACTTGCACAATACACAGTAGGACATACTATAGTATTGGGGGGATGGTGAGGCATCATGTCTGTGACATTGTCAAAAATGGTTCAAGGGGAAAAAAATTATTTTTACTGTACTTGCAGCTTTTTTTGTAAGCTTTGGACTTTTTCCAAAATTAAAATAACAACAAAAAAATTTAGATGGGAACCTGAACGTGGAGAATTTGGAATGTTAGGATTTTTAAAAACGGATTTTGTATTCCATACATTGGGATGTAATGACAAAAGTGCTCTTGAAATACGAGTTTATCAACAATGTGTGGATAGATGAGAGCAAAGAGAGACAGAGGCAGAGGTATCAGTTGGGAGATAATTGCTTAGGTATTCCTCTACTGGAACCTGAACTGAGATGGTGATGATTGAGGGTGGAAAGAAAGTGATGGAAATGAGGCACATCCTAAGGAATTTGGAACTTGTTCACTCTTAAAATGAACAGAAAGATAAATAGATGATACTTAGCACACATAAGGGCAAATTCTGGACGAGAATAGTTGATATTCCTAAACTTATTTGAAAATAATTTGATGAAACATTACTGCTTTAATATAAATGCATTTCTGTAAATAAGTAGCACTACTAACTACATAAATTACTGAGAGTTCTTATACTTTTCATGCTTTGCTCACATACTTGTGTTCATGGTGACTGTTTTGTAATGATGATTGGGTAAATAACCTAATGTCTTCATGCACATACTATATTAAATACTTTACATACATGAATTTTTCTAAAGATTATAGTTTATAAGGAATGTATTATGTACATTTTAAATATATATTTTTCTAATGGAAAAGAATTTTTTTAAAAAAGAATGTAAAAAATTTAAAATAAAATATATTTTCCCATCAAATATAATTCATATTGTAGAAAATCAAAATATAATGAGCAAAAATACGAACATTATTATACTATTACCAAAGATAAATTACTGTTTATTTTTTAGTATTTAAAAATATGAAAACTAAAAATTAGAGATTAACTTGATCCAACATCCTGTCACTAAGTAGTGAAGCAAGAATTAGAACCCATGTGTGTTTGATTCTAAATTCACCACTTGTTCCTTTTTGATCATCTGCCTCCTTAATTGTATAAGTAGGTATTTGCTAGATATCTCCTGATTGGCTAGGAGGTTATGATTCTTTATCAACACATGAACATGTTGTATGTTTGAAAAGCTAGTTTGCTAGTTATTTGGAACTTGTATATCTTTTCCCTTAAATACTGTTAAAAGTAATAGGAGTAAGTATTCAAACTGGTCTACAAGAAAGTGACGCATAATGTAGCTGAACTTGTATCTAGGATTGTTGTGGTACTAGACAAAGAGCAGGAGAAGTACCTAGAAGAAAGAGTTCTTCCTTTTTTATGCCTCAGGTCATGCATAAGTATATACCTGTTTCCTCTGTATAACTTATCTTTGGAATCTTCCCACTTTTCATGCCTGCAAACCCCCCTCTCCTTCCTGAGTCCCTTATTCCAAGTTTCCATATGCTCAATAATGTTATGCTACTTTAGTCTTCAGCTATGAGATTCTTCCCCAGAGTGCTCTGTCTAGAGTTATCTCTTTTCTTCTCCAGTGGTTTGCTAGATCATCAATATACTGAACTCAGCTACTGGCAGGAGAAAAGCAATCTAAATAAACTCATTCACATTAATGAGTAGTGGTAGCATGGTACAGTCCAAAGAACCTAAGGTTTGGAATCAGGACTTATATTTTAGCAATCTGCTCATCCTTCACTAGTTGTATGACCTTGGGGAATTTAGTTGATCTCAGTGATTCTTAGTCACCTCATTTATAAAATAGGAGTAATAACACTTGCTTATCGGAGCTGTGGTGAGTGAGTGTCAAATGAGATAATGTTTGGTAAATGTAGGTTGTTATATGTAAAAAATATAAGTCCTAGGCATCATTGATAATAAGTGATGGACCTAACAATTCTCACATAATTATTTGCATTTTTATAAGCTGCTTTATCACCCAACTTAAACTCTTAACTGGCAGAGTTTTTGTTGTTACTTCTTTTCAGGTGATTCAGAAAGTGGGAAAAAACAGAGTTGCAGTAGGAGTCACTTAGGTAAAGCAGGCAAACCTGGCTTGGGCTATATACTCGGGATTGCTTTCCCAAAGCCATTTCTGATTCTTTTCCTCCCTTAGGGTCCACCTGGTCTCTAAGAGTTATCTCCCATGCCCAAATAGTCAAGCAATCTCTCTCTCCTTCTCCCACCCCCTCCCATGGTAGCTGGGGACAGGAGGACAGGGAGTTTAGAGCACTGTTTTTCAAGTTTTAATGTTCATAAGAATCATGTGGAGATCTCACTAAAGTGCATGTTCTAATTCAGATCATCTGGGATGGGACCTGAGATTCTGATTTTTTATAAACTTCTTACCCAGGCTTCTAGTATGAGTATTACATTTGGAGTGTGGTTAAAATAAATCACAGATGTTTTTCTGTATACTTTATTTCTAAAGTATATATATTTTAGAGAATTGCTCACATTGTCATTACAGATAATTTAAAGAATTTCATATTTCCTCCATTTAGTCAAAACTGTTTGCTATCTGAGTAAAGCTTGGAACTCACTAGTTGTCCCAAGGTGATAATGAAGGTAACCAGTACTAGTATAAAGTGGTTATAGAGGAGAACCATTACCAGAGGAAAATGTAACTGATGGTGGTGAGTTTTTTCTTTTCATTTTAAAAACTTTGTCAACAGCTCCAACTAATAGTAAATTAAATATGAAATTTAAAATAAAAATAACTACTGAATCTGTCCAAAGTCATTACATTTTCCTCATATAGCAGATTATACATGTTAAAATCACTGATATTGAATAGCCAATATATTTATAGTAAATTAGAATTTTTGTCTTAGGAGAACTGCTAGTTATTAAGTCCTGTTTATTTCTATGATATTAAAATTATATAAATCCATACCATAGAACTCTAGGGAAATGAATGTTGGACTTAGACAAGGTAGAAGCACCAAGACACAAGGGGGCACTGTCTTACCATAATCTGATTGAATTTAACAGCTTTTTGTTTACTCTTAATGTCTGTCCCAATGAAAGCTTAAACATTTATGTTCCTCTAAATCTGTAATACATAAACCAGCTAAGCTTTCAGAGTTCACAAATCAAATGTGCTCTTAGCAAAATTCAGGAACTTTTCATTGTATTTGGCACGAGTTTGGGAAGAGTGGATGATTTGAAGATTGGAGATGGTGTAACACATTTAGCTGTTAGTGTTTAGCTCTACTTGTAGGGGGAAAATCAGTGTAAAAACAATTCAGTTTCTTTGGAGAAATATAGTGCCTCTGTTCTGCAGAAAAGAGTTGGGATAAAGATTGAACTGTTACAAGCTGCAGCTGCATTTGCCATCAAATACCAAGTTGGGGCTGATGAATGTTTTGTTTTTATTGTCATGGAAACTTGGAGTCAGAGAATGGATATTCTATTCATCTGGGAAAATAGCAGTTCCTTGCATAAAACATAAGGACCTTCCAAAGCAGTTCCTAAAATAGATACAGGCTGAATATAATCCAGAAAAGTTAAGGAGGTAAACGTGAAATAAATGCTGTGGTTTCTGGATCACTTCTGTTCTCAGTACTAAGAATATAATTGTATATTCACTTGTTAAGCTTATTATTTGCTGCTAGAAAGCTGAATTCCGTGGAGCATGGTATTTGTTTAACATCAATATGGTAGTTACCCAGCCCTCTGGGAGCTGTCTTTATACTTCTTCCTTGATCTTAACATATCTATTAGGAACTCTAAACTTACATCTTATTAAACAATTGCTTCTGATCCATGAATGATTTGTTTTCCATTCATGCTACTTTCCTGCTATAGTCTTCCATTCAGAATATTTTAAAGCATTTTATATTAGAAAAAAAGTGCTCTATCCAGAATAAGGAACTCTTCCTTGAAATACTAAGATGATTGTATTGCCTGGGAAAAAAAGACAATATAAAAAATTTTTTTTCTTTATTTTTGGCTGCGTTGAGTCTTCGTTGCTGCGTGCAGGTTTTCTCTAGTTGTGGTGAGCGGGGGCTACTCTTCGTTGCGGTGCACAGGCTTCTTGTGGTGGCCTCTCTTGTTGCGGAGCACGGGTTCTAGGCACGTGGGCTTTGGTAGTTGTGGCACATGGGCTCAGTAGTTACGGCTCGCGGGCTCTAGAGCACAGGCTCAGTAGTTGTGGCACACAGGCTCAGTTGCTCCACAGCATGTGGGATCTTCCCAGACCAGGGATCTAACCGGTGTCCCCTGCATTGGCGGGCAGATTCTTAACCACTGTGCCACCAGGGAAGTCCCAATATAAAATATTTTTTAAAACATGAAGATTCAAGTAAATCTGTATGCATATTTTATAAAGTTGTAAATGGAAAGAGGCATAATAGGAACAGAAAATGCAAAGAAATTTTTAATTTCAATTATAGCAAATATACAACAAAATATAAATATGAGAAATAATAAAATGTAGATAAAGTAGCAAAACAAATTAAAGCAGAGTTTCTAAACTTGTATTAAGAAAAGGGGAAAATGGTGAGTTATGATGGTTACCAGCTAAATTATTCTATCTCTGCAAGGGAAACGAGACATACCTTATGACTTAATAAAAGATGATAGAGAAGGAAGGGCTAGAGTAGACTGTTTTATTTATATTTTAAATATCTTTATTGGAGTATAATTGCCTTGCAATGTTGTGTTTCTGCTGTACAACAAAGTGAATCAGCTATATGTATACATATATCCCCATATCCCCTCCCTCTTGAGCCTCCCTCCCACGCTCCCTATCCCACCCCTCTAGTTCTTCACAAAGCATTGAGCTGATCTCCGTGTGCTATTCATCAGCTTCCTACTAGCCATCCATTTTACATTTGGTAGTGTATATATGTCCATGCTCTTCTCTCACTTCGTCCCAGTTTGCCTCCCCCCACCATGTCCTCAAGTCCGTTTTCTATGTCTGTGTCTTTATTCCTGCCCTGCCACTCAGTTCATCAGTACCGTTTTTTTAGATTCCATATATGTGCATTAGCATACAGTATTTGTTTTTCTCTTTCTGACTTAATTCACTCTCTATGACAGACTCTAGGTCCATCCACCTCATTATAAATAACTCAATTTTGTTCCTTTTTATGGCTGAATAATATTCCATTGTGTATGTGTGCCACATCTTCTTTATCCATTCATCTGTCAATGGACATTTAGGTTGCTTCCATGCCCTGGTTATTGTAAATAGTGCTGCAGGGAACATTGTGGTACATGTCTCTTTTTTTTTCTTTCTTTTTTTTTGAGGGAATCATCTTTTTTTAACAACCTACATCATTTTATTAACCTACATCCTCCAGCAAGTTAATAATCTGATTTTGTTAAAAATCTTTTGAAGAAATCAATTTTTTAAACATCTTTATTGGAGTATAGTTGCTTTACAATATTGTTAGTTTCTGCTTTATAACAAAGTGAATCAGCTATACATACACGTATATTCCCATATCTCCTTCCTCTTGTGTCTCCCTCCCACCCTCCCCATCCCACCCCTCTAGGTGGTCACAAAGCACCAAGCTGATCTCCCTGTGCTATGTGGCTGCTTCCCACTAGCTATCTATTTTACATTTGGTAGTATATATATGTCCATGCCACTCTGTCACTTCGTCCCAGCTTACCCTTCCCACTCCCTTTGTCCTCAAGTCCGTTCTCTATGTCTGCCTCTTTATTCCTGTCCTGCACCTATGTCCTTCAGAACCTTTTTTTTTTTTACATTCCATATATATGTGTTAGCATATGGTATTTGTTTTTCTCTTTCTGACTTCACTCTGTATGACAGACTCTAGGTACATCCACCTCACTACAAATAACTCAATTATGTTTCTTTTTATGGCTGAGTAATATTCCATTGCCACATCTTCTTTATCCATTCATCTGTCGACGGACACTTAGGTTGCTTCCATGTCCTGGCTATTGTAAATAGCACTGCAGTGAACATTGTGGTACATGACTCTTTTTGAATTATGGTTTTCTCAGGGTATATGCCCAGTAGTGGGATTACTGGGTCGTATGGTAGTTCTATTTTTAGTTTTTTAAGGAACCTTCATACTGTTCTCCATAGTGGCTGTATCAATTTACATTTCCACCAACAGTACAGGAGTGTTCCCGTTTCTCCACATCACCAGCATTTATAGTTTGTAGATTTTTTGATGGTAGCCATTCTGACCAGTGTGAGGTGATACCTCATTGGTTTCGATTTGCATTTCCCTAATAATTAGTGATGTTCAGCATCTTTTCGTGTGTTTGTTGGCAGTCTGTCTACTTTGGAGAAATGTCTGTTTAGGTCTTCTGCCCATTTTTGGATTGGGTTGTTTGTTTTTTTGATATTGAGCTGCATGAGCTGCTTGGGTATTTTGGAGATTAATCCTTTGTTAGTTGCCTTGTTTGCAAATATTTTCTCCCATTCTGAGGGTTGTCTTTTTGTCTTATTTATGGTTTCCTTTGCTGTGTAAAAGCTTTTAAGTTTCATTAGGCCCCATTTGTTTATTTTTGATTTTATTTCCATTCCTCTAGGAGGTAGGTCGAAAAGGATCTTGCTGTAATTTATGTCATAGAGTTTTCTGCCTATGTTTTCCTCTAAGAGTTTTACAGTGTCTGTCCTTACATTTAGGTCTTTGATCCATTTGAGTTTATTTTTGTGTATGGTGTTAGGAAGTGGTCTAATTTCATTCTTTTACATGTAGCTTTCCAATTTTAGATATGATAGTCAGAGAAGGCTTCTCCGAGGAGGTTACATTTGAGCAGAGACATGAATGCTCCAGCAGAAAAACGTTTCATGCAGGGAAGCTAGCGAGTCCAGCAACCTTCAGTAGGATTTAACTTAGAATATTTAAGGAAAATAGCAAAATACAAGTTATGAACAAGGTTGAAAAGAACAATGTTCAAATGGACTTTGAAGCACTATGATTAACTAGAACATATGACCAGTTTTCTCCCATGAGACAGTTCCAGGATTAGAGTGCTAAATCAAAGTTTAAGTTGCCAGGATTTAGGAATCTCTCACAGAAAGAATAGGATTGTTTCAAAATAAGAATTTTAAGTGTGAGTTTTACTGTTACTTAGTATTGGTTTTCAAAATATTGTAATGAAATAAGTGTTTTTTATTATTGGATGTAGTCTGATGTAGACAAGAGGCAATATGTGTCAAAATAAATGTAAATATGACTTAGTTTAAGAGTTTAAGGGCTTCCCTGGTGGCGCAGTGGTTGAGAGTCCACCTGCCGATGCAGGGGACACGGGTTCGTGCCCCGGTCCGGGAAGATCCCACATGCCGCAGAGCGGCTGGGCCCGTGAACCATGGCCGCTGAGCCTGCGTGTCCGGAGCCTGTGCTCCGCAATGGGAGAGGCCACAACAGTGAGAGGCCCGCGTACCGCAAAAAAACAAAACAAAACAAAAAAAGAGTTTAAGAAGCAGTAATCTCTAACAATATAGTTTATGGACGTAGCACGCTCCTGCTGTGCCACTTTGCTGATCCAGACTATAGTTTAATAACAGCGATTTTCACAAATATTTTTAATGCTGTATGGTATCTAGAGCATGTGAGAGTGTATTGTGTGTGTATATCATAGCACATACAGTAGGCTGAGAAATTGAAGGTCTGCACAACAAAATACCTGAGATTGAATTCAGAGAACTAGTCAACATGTCAAAAGAAAGTACAGGAGAAACTATAAACTGGACATTGTATTCCATAACTGAACTGATGAGAAAGAATTGGAAAATTGCCAGCTTTTTAACCTTTTCGAAATAACAGTGTGTGTACTTAGCACAGGAGATCATATTCTTAGAGCAGTTTGTTCCAAATTCAAATATGTCAGCACACTTAGTGCAATTCAAAGTATTTTAGAAATAAAACATCTGAGGCTAAAAATTAGAGAACTTCTTTACAATGTCATAAAAACAAAAGTAGTTTAAGAGAGTTTTTAGATTTTGCAAGAGTTTATCAAACCCAGTTTCTATTATGGTATAGTCTAGCTGAGTAGGATGTATTTAATTTAGGAATCCAAAATATAAAGATAGTAACAGGAATCTGTTGTGGTATGTTATCTTCTACCATACGAACTCCTTTGAGTAGTTTTTTTTTTTTTTGTCAGAAAGTCTGATTATTTATGGGAGTCAAGTTTTGCTCTGTTTTACCTTCCTGATCTATAAAAATGGTCTTGCTAGAGAAAGAGTAGGAGAATGCTTTTTTTTTTCTTTTTTGGGGAGAGGGGCTGGTGGAAGATTTCTAAGAGGTATATAAAAAAAGCTCAGAAAGTTTCATAGTCCTCATTAAATGAGTTCAGTAGTCCTCATTAAACCATGAGTTTTCAGACATTGGACAATAGGCAGTGCCTGAGAAAAGGAAAAAAATCCAGGTGAGTCCTGCAGTTCTCCATTTTACTCCCTGGAGGAAGATTTCAGGCTACAGCAGTGGGAAGAGGAAATCAAACAGAATCCAACAGTCTTACTGAGTTGAGGAGACAAAGAACAGAATTCAGAAAAGCCAAGGGTAGGTCAAATTTACAGGGCAAAAAAGAGGGAGCACAAAGATCTGTAGAGGGGTTCCTCAGGTTTTTTGGCTGAATACTGATCTGTACATGTGTGAGAGGAAACTTAACTTGAGACCAGGAAGGAATCATGAAAGGAGTAGGCTGAATAATTCCTGAAACTTACACAAAGCTGGGAGTAGTTCTTCTTTCAGCCAACCAAAGTGGAAAGATCTCATAATAAATGGCATTGTGTAGTGTACTCAGAAAGGTATTGTGTTGGTGAGGCTAGATTAACTCTGGGCTAAAGGCTATTCTGGACCTGCTTTAGCAAAGCTTAAAGGCATAGCTGGAAAAGTATCAAACTGATTCCAGTTTGACTTAACTGCTTACCAGAACAAAGCCCAACATTCTTTAAAGGAATACAACAAAATCTAGCACCTCAAAATGTGAACTTCATAATGTCTGGCATCAAAGCAAAAATTGCTAAGCATGAAAAGAAGCAGGAAACTCTATTCCATAGCCAGGAGTAAAATTCATCAGTAGAAATAACAGAGCTGGAAATACGGAGATGATGGAGTTAGCAAATGAAGGTATTAAAATGGCTGTTGTAAATATGCTCCATAGCTCAAAAATATAGATGAATATGATGAGAGGAGAAATGAAAGATAGAAAAAAAGGAAATTCCAGAGATGAAAAATACAATATCTGAAATGAAAAATACATTGGATGGGATTAACAGCAGATTATTCACTGCAAAAGAAAAAATCAGTGAATTTGCAGACATGGAAACAATCCAAAATGAAGATCAGAGGATATATAGCTTCTATTTAGGGTATAGAGATCTGCAACACATGCCATTTTCACTCTTTATGATGAGAAAAAATGAAAAGGCCTGATAAAGTACAAAACTCTTTTTTGAGTCCATCAGGGAGCTGAAATTACATGGCAATCATGTGACCTAAATTCCAAGGAGATATGGTACCCATGAACTATACTACCTGTGGCAAAGCATGGGAGAATAAGGTATCACAACACAAGCAGTTAAGAGGAATCAGTGAAAACTTTAAAGTTCAATAGAAGCCCAATTGTTAGCAGAAGGTCAAGGGTTGGCAACATATCAGTTTGAAATAACTGGGAGCATCTAACAAAAGAACAGTTCATAAGGGGATTTCACACTCATTCTCAAACTTTTCCTCCTCAAACCTCCACTGAGTACTCACAAGAAAGATTGGGGTTAGGGCAGGAGACTGAAGAAGATTCCCATTGATAATACAGGCTTGCAGGTGCTGATCATCTATCATTATGAGCAAAGCAGGAAATGCATGCCAGCTTCCCTGGATCCTAGGTACTTAAGCTGCTTTAGATGGGGCAACAAAGCCTCTTGCCCAAAGGACATATAAGCTAAGACGCATTGTGATTGGGGGAGGACAGAAAACTCATCTTAGACCTAAGAACCTACACTAAGTACAGGTCTCCTGCCTATCAGAGAGGGGTAAAAACTCCAACCCAAGGTCAACTTTAGATATGAAGCAGAGTTTTGCTCTTATAGGGAGGAAAGGTGAAGGACAGGAAAGCAACAGCAGTCTACCACTGGAGGAGGGGCAAAAGCATGGAGAGACACCCCCACTCTGGAGCACAGGTTTATAGGATCTGTTAAAAGCTGAGGATGAAAAACTAACACTCAGAAAAGTCCTGCAGCAGCCCAGCCATATGCCAAGCACTAGGCAAAAGCAGCCAATCACTGGAGGGAGTTGAAGCTTCTGGTCAACTAAAGATAACCAAAGCAACAACAATCATACCCAGTTAAACTCCAAATTAGATTGACTAATTGCCTTACTCTGGAATAGGCACACTCATTTCCAGGCCTAAACGCTATTTACCTCAGTATCTGCTCTTCTACACGTAACATCCTGCGTTCAGTCAAAATTATGATTCATGAACATAAGGGGGAAAAAACACATTGTCAAGAGGTAAAATAATCAATAGAATAAGACCTAAAGATGAGTCAGATGTTGGAGCTATCAGACAAGGACTTTAAAGTAATCTGGTTAACATATTAAAGGATCTAATGGAAAAAGGTGTACAGCATGCACAAATAAATGGAAAATTTTTAGCAGATAGATGGAGGTAGTAACAGTCAAATTGAAATGTTGGAAATAAAAGACACGATATCAGAGATGAAGAATTCTTTCAGGCTGTCAATAGACAACACAGTTGCAGAAGAAATCAGTAAGTTTGAATATAGTTAACAGAAATCCAAACTGAAACAGAAAGAGAAAAAAGTGATAAAAGATCTATGGGACAATATCAAACAGTCTAATATGTTTGTGATTGAAGTCTCAGATGGAGAAGGAGAGAGAAAAAAAAATCATAGATATAAGATTTTTAAAAACAAAACACAGGGGCTTCCCAGGTGGCGCAGTGGTTGGGGGTCTGCCTGCCGATGGGGGACATGGGTTCGAGCCCTGGTCCGGGAAGATCCCACATGCCGCGGAGCGACTAGGCCCGTGTGCCACAACTGCTGAGCCTGAGCTCTGGAGCCCGTGAGCCACAACTGCTGAAGCCTGCGTGCCTAGAGCCCGTGTTCCGCAGCGGGAGAGGCCACCGCAGTGAGAAGCCTGTGCACTACAGCAAAGAGTAGCCCCCGCTCGCCGCAGCTAGAGAAAGCCTGTGTGCAGCAACGAAGACCCATTGCAGCCAAAAATAAAAATAAAATAAAATAAATACATTTATAAAACACACACACACACACACACACACACACACACACCCCTAGAAGTATATTCCAACTGCTGAAAACCAACAATGAAGAGAAGATCTTGAAGGCAGCCAGAGGCAGAAAAACCATGTATATACAGAGCAATAAAAATAAACTACATCAGACCTCTTATTAGAAAAGTTGCAAGCATGAAGATGATAGAGTGACATCTGTGAAGTGTTAAAAAAAAAAAACCCTGTCAACCCAGAATTATGTATACATTGAAAATAGATATTTTTTCAGTAAGGACAAGGTAAAAACTTATTCAGATACATGAAAAGCTGAGAGAATCAATTCCCAGCAGACTTATGCTACAATAACTGTTACAGTTCTTTAGGCATAGAGAATGTGACACCAGGCAGAAACTTGGATCTACACCAGTTTTTTCTGTAAAGGGCCAAATATCATGTATTTTAGGGTTTGTTGGTCAGACAGTCTCTGTCACAGCTACTCATCTCTGCCTTTGTAACACAACAGCAACCATAGATGATAGCTTTATTCCAGTAAAACTTTATTTATAAAATCTGGAAGCAGGCCAGCTTTGGTTCATGGGTTATAGTATACCAGCCCCTGATATATACAAAGAAATGAGGGCTCCAGAAATGGTAAAACTGAAAGTAAATATAGAAGACATATGCTTCCTCATTTTTAATCATACTATAAAATAACTGTAGGTCTAAGCAAAAATAGTAACACTGTATGTGGGGTATATAAAATATGTAAAAGCAAAAGACGTAACAACAATAACCCAAAGGATTGGAGGGAGGGTTTTGGAAGTATACTTTCGTAAGTTTCCTATGCTATTACATTATTACTTGAAAGTAGACCCTTTTAGCTAAAGATATATATTATAAATTGAGGGCAAACACTAAAAAAAAAAAAAAAAGTCGATAGTAGAGACTAAATGGAATACTTGATCCAAAAGCAGCCTGAAAAAGAAATAAAGAACAGATGAGACAAATAGAAAACATCCAACAAAAATGATAGATTTAAATCTGACCATATCAGTAATCACATTAAATGTAAATAGTCAAAGCACACAGAGAAAAAAGAGATTGTAAAAAAAAGTTTTGACTTTTTTATTCTCTATCTTCTAGTGACTTTTGCACTTATTTTAAAGAATAGGTTCTTCCCTGCATGAAAATGTTTAAGTAGTGAACATCACATTTGTTTATACACTGTGGTAAACCTCCTCACAGTGTAACAATGCTAATTCCTCCTTTTTACCTAATAAGAATGGTCTGCCCCCTTGTCCCCCATGAGCTTCAGATAACAACCAAGGTATCTTGAACCAATGGCTTAGAACTATCAGACCCAACGTAATCTCCCATAACCATTTTTCCCAACTCCTGGAAAAAAAGGAATAAGCAAGTAAAGGATTACATGCAAGCCTGTCTACCCTGTTTCCTCTATGTTATAGAATCTCCAACTCTGTTAAAATTCACTTTAGGTTGTTCTTCTTTTATGCTTTCATTTCTTTTTTAATTCTTTACCACCTTTTTCATGCCTTGCATGCTTTTTTTGGTAAATCTTTTATCTTTATTTCAGTTGTGAACAGAAGCTTAATTGTTTGTGGCCCAGTGTACAGATTGTGCTAGAGAAATGCCCATTCATTAATGCTAAGGGAAGAGTGAAGCCATTAGCTTTTAATGAATTTTAATGAAATGAAAGGCATAAAGAATTTTAAAAACTTTGAAAGTATCCACAAGTTCTCTTTAAATTATTTCCCTGGAATCTACCTACTTCTCTATTTAAGACTTTTTCCTCAAGCACTGATATTCAAGCACAGGATACACATTCATGGATCTTCCAGTCAGTGTATTTTTCTTTAAAATAATAATTAATATTTCATTAGCCCTTATCTTGTGTTTTTCCCTATTTTAAGCATTTTGTATATTAATACATTTTAACCTCACAAAAACCCAATGAGGTAAAACTCTTATTATCCCATTGCAGCACTGAGACAACTAAGGGACAGAGAGGTTAGGTAATAATGTTAGTAAGAAGTGGAGTGGGAATTTAAACCCAGTTAGTCTGCATCCAGAGTCACTGTTTTTAACCACTGCCCCATGCCTCCTCTCTGATTTTATTATTACAATTTTTTCTTTACTTCCTTTATTCTTTAATTTCTTCCTTTGTTTCTCCCTTCAACAATTTTACACAGACATACTTTAACTTGATTTGCCATTTATAATGAGTTGGATTGTAAAAAAAAAAAACCTCGGGCTTCCCTGGTGGCGCAGTGGTTGAGAATCTGCCTGCCAATGCAGGGGACACGGGTTCGAGCCCTGGTCTGGGAGGATCCCACATGCTGCGGAGCAACGAGGCCCGTGAGCCACAACAACTGAGCCTGCGCGTCCGGAGCCTGTGCTCCGCAGCAAGAGAGGCCGCGATAGTGAGAGGCCCGCGCACCACGATGAAGAGTGGCCCCCGCTTGCCACAACTAGAGAAAGCCCTCGCACAGAAACGAAGACCCAGCACAGCAAAAATAAGTTAATTAATTAATAAACTCCTACCCCCAATATCTTCTTTAAAAAAAAAAACAACTTATTTTGAGTAGTTTGACTAACAAATGAATGCTAGATTATAACCCATTGAGAATTCAAGGCAAGCCTTTACCTGTTTTCAAACTACAGAGGTCAGATGGCAGTAAATTGCAGTGTTGGAGGCCACTCAGTGAAAACTGAATGTGTCATATTCTACCCTCAGAGTTCCCATCATGTAGCAAGAACCTTATTTAAATCTTAGTAGACCATAATGGGGATTTAAGGCTTTCTTTTGGGCTTTCTACATCTGTTTTAAGAAAACAGAATAGAATAGTCTCCTTCATTTGCTCCACATCTGTACATTTTCTGTGGTGTACCAAATGTGTTTACCTTTCTACGTTGTATCGGTGAAGGGTGTTGCGCCCCAGTGAAAAGTCTTATTACCATTTAGAGGTTTTCTTAATTTGAGTAGATTGAAGTCTTAATAATTCTGAGTATATTAACTTCGGTTTCCTATATTCAACATACCATATTCATGGTTTAAATATCTCAAAATGTATTAAACTGATGAACTGCCTATATACTTCACTTTTACTTTTTTATTTATATTTTTGTATATAAATTTATTTATTTTTGGCAGTGTTGGGTCTTCGTTGCTGCACACGGGCTTTCTCTAGTTGCAGCGAGCGGGGGCTACTCTTCGTTGCAGTGCACAGGCTTCTCATTGTGGTGGCTTCTCTTGTTCCCTCTTGTTGCGGAGCACGGGCTCTAGGCACGTGGGCTTCAGTAGTTGTGGCTCGCGGTCTCAGTAGTTGTGGCTTGCGGGCTCTAGAGCTCAGGCTTTGTTGTTGTGGCGCACAGGCTTAGTTGCTCCGCGACATGTTGGGGTCCTCCTGGACCAGGGCTCGAACCCGTGTCCCCTGCATTGGCAGGCGTATTCTTAACCACTGAGCCACTAGGGAAGCCCTATACTTCATTTTATAACCATACGTCACCATTATTCCAAAAGTCTCTACATTTTTTAGCAGCTTGTCTTCTTCCTTTTATGGAAGAAGCCCTCCTGGCTCTCATTTCCATGCTTGTTTCATTTCACTACCCTGTTTCTGATCAGATAGTTGGTGAATGGTGGCAGTTCCATTGACTAGGTCCTTTTTTTCTATTCCAGTTCTCGCTGTCAAGGGAAACTAGCTAATTAACAATCATTTATTATCTGCTGTTTTAGAGCATAGTTCTCTTAAACTGTCTCTCTGCCTCCATGTGGCCGTATGCCATAGATACAGCCTTGGACTAGAATCTGTTCCTGGCATGCAAACAACACAAGTCTTGAATTCCAGTCCAGTGTTCCCTGAACAAGTGGCATCTGCCTTCTGGTCCCTGGATGCCATAAAAGAACAGACTCAGACAGTGACCTTGCCTGATTAAGGCCACGGTTTAAATTAAAACAGCCAAAATACAGAAAGATGTGAGAAAATCATGGGAATTAACAATAATGAGCTTCATGTTCTGTTTATCATTGTATGATACAAGAAATTTCTGAGAGAAAACATTCATACAAGGATTTGATGAAAGCAGAGACAGTATGTCAGAAGGAGTAGATTATTTAAGTGTATGATTACCAAGATAGTTTGATAACAATGCTACTCTCTCTTCCCCCAGCCCAATTTTTTGGTGATGTGATTTTTACCTGATTTTCTTTTTTTTCTTTATTTTTGGGGTAAGAAGAGCAGACAAGATTGAGGTGTGATGAAGGATTGGCTCAGTAGGATTGGCTAGAAAGTTGTAAATCATCAATTGAATTATTTCAAATCCTTTTTTATTTAAGAAAGGCATAAACATTAAGATACAAAAGTTACCTGATTATTTTTAGAGAACACATATTCACCATGTTTTCTTCTGAAATGCAGCCAAAGATGAAGAGATAATTCCTAGTTCTATAATTTGTTGAATTGCTGTAAAAATGAAATGTCTTCGTTTCTAAGTTTTAAACAACATAAGGTTGGGGAAATGAGAAAACACACTTAAATTCTGAATCTAAGGCAAAGCAACAATGCAGTACAGATGTGAATATGTTTTCAGATACAATTTAGAAAAGCAATTATTAAGTAAAATGTCTGAGAGAAGTGTTTAGATTTTGATCTACCTGTAATGAGTACCTTGGTATGGATTCTGTATATGGCACAATTGGACCATGAAATGGTCCAGAAAGTTTTGAAAAATGACTAAAATTGATCAAATGTATTTTCTTATTCTACTCTGTTCATTCATTCCTAATTTCTACCTACCTACTTACCTCACCGTCTCATATTGAATCCTGCATTTTAGTATTCTCTCTGGCATTCCAGTGTCTGAAAGGCAAACTGTTTTGTATAAACCTTCTCATCCTTGTCTATTTGTTTATATTTAATTTGTGAATCTGATTTTTAGGAGGAGGGATGGAGAGAATTGGGAAGGGTAGCTGGATTGGTGAATGTTTGCACCCTGGACTGCTTCATCTCAGGTTTTATTCTCAATAAGTCATTTCTGAAGTCTATTCAAATTGCCCAGGTCTGACTGTGTGTTCTTATCAAGGATAATGAGATCCTTTCTTGGTGCCGTAGCTATTCTGCAGGATTGATTGGGAAGATGCTTATATTTCTGATGCCTGTCACAGGAAGTTGGTGCAAAGTTAAGATGGAATAAGTGATGAGATAAAGACTGGGTTAGAAAACTGATTACAACTGGGAACTTGCTAATCACTGACCTCTTTAGGGATCCTCTGGTTTATCACTAATCTCACTCACGCTTGGCATTTTCCTGTGCTGCTGCCTCATCATTCATAGCTGTGTGAGTAATCTGGCACAGAGTGAACAAGAGGAGGGCATAGAGAGTCCAGCAGCTGTGCTTGTTGGCACTAGATATTTAAATATCTTCAATGTAGCCAGCAGCGTGCTTGGCACAAATGTTAGCCAATAATACTTAAATAAATTGTTGTGAAGAAAATAGGCAAGCATTTATGTTTAAAACCCTCCCTCTCTTTCCTTCCCTTTAAAAAAAAAATCTGTTAGTTTGAGTTCCTTTTTAGATTTTTTTTCCTGTAAGTTTAAACAGGTTGCTACCAGAATGAAGACTGTAGTTCTGATATTTAGCATCATCCTAGGTTCTTTCAGAAAAGAATTTCCAACTACTTTATAAGCATTAATTAAATTGTGCAGGCCTGTGTGAGGTACATGTTACTGAGTTGGTTTTCCTAAAAGAGTGAGTTGGGGCCATTGATGTCTAGTGACTTGTAACTTGCCCAGTTCACTCAGTGAGAGAAAAGCAAGAGCCAAGACATGAATCCAGTGATCAGAATTCCTAAGTCTCTGCTTAGATATACTCAATGGCATTACAGGTTTCCACACTTTGTAGGATAGTATTTTATGTTTCTCCAAGAGGTCACTGTGATTCAAATTATATGAAACCTTTGGTAGTGTTCACCCACAAAAAGGGAGGGAAAGCTTCTCTGTAAGTAAAGAGGATTAGGTAATTAATGAGTTTTCAGAGATACCCAAGGGGGAGGAGGATATTCTGCTCATAAAACTGTGATCAAATTTAGATTTGTGCCCAAATATTTAGATTTGCCTATGTAAGGATTTTATATTGTTTCTCTGAAAACTAAATATAGAAAAGCTCTCATGATTTATATACTGAAATATTTCATTTTGAATCATGGTAATGTTGATCTAGGTAATTTTTGAAGCATCCAGGAATTCTCTTTCTAAGTTAAGCCTTTATCTTTTGAGAAAAACAGTCTCATGCTGCTCGTTTAAAATATGGTGATGCAGTTTTTTATTTAATGGATTTTGAGTTTGAATGTAAATCAATATGCCTGAATGAACATTGAGATAATACTGGGTTTCAGTCAAATAGGGAAACTATTTGTGCTGTTACTCATAAAGTCAACAGTTATTTCTTGAGTAATATCTACTCATTAAAATTACTAAATTTTGCTGGAAATTTTCAAGTATTCACTGGACTGCTGCAGAAATAAATGCTGAGCCAGCTACATCTTCCATAATATCTTTTTCTCTAGTCATTCCCTCATAAAAACATTATTTTGCATTGGTAGGAAAAGAGCACATACAGCTAAGAGGGTATTATAGGTCAGGTTTCTCCAGCCAGTAGATTGAGATCTACAGGAGATCTTGAAAATTTATTGTCATATCTCAGAGCTTCCTTCAATCACTCCTTGGCATTAACAGGATATCTAGTAGGATGAAGAATACAGCTAGCAGTGCAACCAGCAGTGTAAGTAAAGCACCTTTCACAGTGCCTTGCGCGTAACAGCTAGTCAGCAAATTCCGACAGCAACCTCAAGACTTTGAGAGTGAAGAAGAGGCAGTGGAAGCATCCTACACTGCTGTGTACCCTAAGGAAGGTTCAGCAAAGCAGCTGGAGAGTCCGTGAGCCAAAGTTGGTCAACAAAGTAATGCCATGTCTCCTGGGAAGGGGTGTGCTTTACTTTCCCCACCATACTCTGTCAAATGTGTTGAAAGCAAGTGGGCCTCAGTACAAAAGCAGTCATAGATTCTAGAGCACAGCAGCTGGAGCAGTTCCCCAAAGGAACTGACTTCAGGGAGTTAGTTACATTCCCCAAAGTAGGAGTTCTGCAAGGTGTGTTCTCATGGCTGGCAGAGCAATTAATTTTTTAAAAATTGTTTTAAACGTATACAGACAAATCCCTGCATTGGCCACACAAAACAATCTCTCAGGATGTCATTATGTAACCTCTGATCTTGTCCAACTTGTTTATTCTTACAGACTAGGAAACTGAGGCCCAGAAAGACATGATAAGAATAAATACTTTTATAACAAGCACTTGAAGCAAGAGTAACATCATCATGTGCCATTTGTGAGAACTGAAAAGAATAGCTATTACCTGTGAGTGTAACCAGCATAACTGCCCATGTTCTCATTATACCCAGAGCCAACCTCTGGAGTAGTTGGGCTTTGCTGCCAATTATTTTTGGAACGATTTGTCATCATTCCCTCTTTCAGCTGGAATACGTTTCATATGCAGTGCTAAATCAGTTGATTGGTACAGGCTGCTTGGAGGGCTCAATAGAGAAAAAATTTTATACTGTATTTGGGATCCACTAAATGTCTTTGTATATGATTAGAATATAAGGATTGTGTCCTAAACCTCCAATGGAAAATAATGCAGTATAGCATGCTGTTAAGAATTTGGTGTCAGATAGCCCTACATTCTAGTCTTTCATCTACTTAGTCTGTGACCTTCAGCAAATTATTTTTCCTCATTAGTGCAATGGGGATTTAATAGTACGTACCTCAGTGGGTCAGGACAATTGAAGCCATCACTACCTTTCATCTGGATTGTTTCAGTAAGTCTTCTAATTGGTCTTCCTGCTTTCATACTTGTTCCACCATAATTTATTCTCCACACAGCAGCCACAGTGATACTTTTAAGATGTGGATCATCTTTTCAATAAAACAGTACTGAAGTCAATTGGATATCCCTACGGGAAAAAGTTGTACCTTGACCCCCTACCAACATAAAAACCAAATTCAGATTTGAGTCTGTGAAAGATTAAGCTTTTAGAAAAAAACATAGAAAAATAGATTTGTAACCTTGGAACAGGCAGAGATTCTTAAACAGTGCACACACCAAAGAATGTTAACCATAAAGGGGAAAATGCACAAATTGGACTATGTTAAAATGAAGAATTTATGTTTATTAAAGATATCATTAAGAGAGTGAAAAGGCAGCCTACATAAAATATTTATATAGCTACAATAAAAGGTTTTGTATCAAAAATACGTGGACTCCTACAAATCAGCAAGTAAATGACAAATAATCCAATAGGAAAAAAGTGAGCAAAAAATGTGAATAACCATTTCACCATAAAACACCTGAATGTCTAATAAACATGAATTCATTGTGATTCACCAGTAGTAACTTGGCTGCTAAAAATGTCTATTAAGTCTCCCACTGCATTAATAAACAGATTTGCAACAAAAGAGCTAATCGTTACACAAATCTCTTTACTAATAAGAATGCTGGAATGTTATATAATATTCTGCAGAGTTTTTATTTTACTGTTGGAAATTCTATTTTCTGAGAGTTCTCCCTCACCATCCTTACACTTTGGCTTTTTAGTGTTATTCTTAAAATGTGGGTGATACAAAGTAGAAGGCAATCATCAGTGGACCTTTTTTTGGTGAGACTCTGTGTTCAAAGTAGTACTGCTTTGGGTGGGAGTTGGACTAGGTATCCTCTGAAGTCTCATTGAAAAATGAGTCTTTGATCCTGGGAAAGGTCATTTGGTCTTACTTGGTATTTATAATTACTCAGAAATGATGTAGGGGTCCTTTAATTCACCTGCACTTCAAGGAGTTTCCAAAATCGGAGTTTACTTTTACCCTGCTTAAAATCTGAACCCTTACAACCAGGGTTCCCAAAATTGGGTGTGGTACATTCCATCAACATAAGTGACCTGCCAAGAGGATTCCTGTCATTTCGATTCTTTCCTCCACTCCTCTGGGAGTGGACATGCCTTCAATTTTTGAGGTGGAGTAAGCGTTAGAAATTTCTGGTCATGTTCTTCCTACCCCTCTTTTCTGGGGCTTCCAAGTATTTAGCATAAATTCAGATAGGTTAGGGTAACGTGATGAATCAAAGATGAAATTTAAAGTAATTTTATTTAAGGAAATGAAATCCTGCATTTACAATAGAAAAATCACTTATATAAGTAAAGGATAGGATGACTTGGTTTCTGTGGTTCAATTTTTTTTTTTTTAGTCTAATTTGTGCCCCAAAAGGTAGTATGACTGTTAAAATTAAAAAAACCCAGTATATTCTTGACGGCACTTACGGAATAATGAAATGCAGACAGAGTTGTAAAGGAAGGCAGGTTTCCATGTTTCTCTTCTTTTGTGTCTTATATTTCCTTTCCTCTTTGCCATTTTGTGTTTTTAGTCCTTACTTTCTATCCCCTTCTTTTTCTTTGCCGATTAGGGGGAAAGGGCATTTAATTGCTTTTGAAAAAAAATCAGTGAGCTCTATCTCTCTATTAGATGAAAGATGGGATCCTCTTTATATTTGGTTCTCACCGCACTAGAAACTTCCAAGACTAGCTAGATTCTCACTCTTTAGGCCTTGGGCAAAGGAAGCGTGTTCAGCTCTGACCTTAGAGTTTACTCAGGTGTTTGATCAACTTGTCCCAATCAGTACGTATCTGTTTTATCCTTGAGACTGATTGTTCTCACAGCCTTCGGATGGCATGATCTGGGTCTAAATGAAAACCAATTTGACAACTCTTAAGCTGTGCGTAGGGCAGAATACAGCTTATCTCCCAGACCACTTTTGTTTGAAAATCACTTGCCTTAAAAGGCTGTATTTTTCTCACATGGGCCACCTACTCAGAAGACCCATCTTCTGTGAAATGGTGGGTAGTTTCATCTCCACCTTTAGTATGATCAGAAGGTACGTATTACTCCATTCAGGTTTGAATAGGGGTCCCCTTCCTCGTTCAGTAGGCCTTATGGATTGTGTCAGCCCCAGGCAATTGTCTGTCCGCTCTTCTGGAACCACCCACAGTGTGTTTTGGATCTGAACCTCAAGACACCTGACCTTAATTGTGAAACTTGTTTTTCATCCAAGTAAGGTATAAACTTTTCTACTTGTTGACACCTATTAAGGGCACAGGCTTGGGTCTTCATCTCATAACCCCACCATCTGTCAGATTGACTAACCCATAAATGTTTGATGGAATTTATCAAACTCAAATTCTTCCATCTAGTCAACTCTTGGATATTTGTGATTGGGTTGGGGAGGAATGGGTTGGCAAGGAATAGGAATGAACTGTGCCTGTCAATCCTCAGCCTCAACTTGACTGTTGATTGTGTCCTATGCCAAAAGAATGTAGGTAAAATTATCTTTTGAAGAGTTCTTTATAAACTAATATTAACATTAGTTTGTAATGGAGAGTTGCAACTTACTGTTGTGAAATGTATGTTTTTGCTACGGAACAAGACAACTTAGAATTCTTTTTTTTTTTTTGGTGGTACGCGGGCCTCTCACTGTTGTGGACTCTCCCGTTGCGGAGCACAGGCTCCGGACGCGCAGGCTTAGCGGCCACGGCTCATGGGCCCAGCCACTCCGCGGCATGTGGGATCTTCCCGGACCGGGGCACGAACCCGTGTCCCCTGCGTTGGCAGGCGGACTCTCAACCACTGTGCCACCAGGGAAGCCCAGAATTCTTTTTTTTTAATTCCAAGAAAATTTGTTATAGTAATGACTGCCTCAAATAGTTCATACATCTTATACAAACAACTGGGTAAAATAATTTCTTGAATCAGTAATTTGCTATTTCTTGAACAATTGTTATAAATCCTATCCAAATTAGTCAAACTCATCTGTCATATCTTGAGCATTTCTCAGTTTGGGGTCAGAAAATACTGAGTCTGATTAATGTAAACCATGTAAGTCTAGGTACTCAAAATACTTTTGCACACAAAATATTTATGAAATACGTGTTTGGCTTGATATACAAATATGTATATAAATGTATATCTTTCAATACATGTTGCTCTTCTCCTAGTGTTGAGGTTCTTATCTTAGAGTGGAGTCTAGAGACTCCCAGAATGGAAGGAAAATCAGTGAACTTGGACAGGGAGAAAATTGTCATTTTTATTTTTCCAGTCTCCAAGTAAAATTTAGCATTTCCTTCAATTTTGAATGAGGGTAGCAAAACAGTCCTGATAGTATCTATGATTTTTATCACTAATAGAACAGATATTCTCATAGTATAATATAGTTGTTGCAGATATCTTTAAACTGTCATTTATGATTTGAAATTACCATTGTTACTAGGCCTGGTTCTAGATCTAACTATTTAATGTGTTAATTAAAAGGCACATGTATTACTATGCAGCAAATTTCTTTAACATTTTAATAACATACCAGTTTACTTTACAATGCTACATATTTTGCTTTGTACTTTTAAAAACATTATTGTGAAGACTGCCAAAGAGGCCCAGGATGCATACACGCCCACACACAAATAAAACCCCTCTGCTAGAATATCCCAGTAAAATTTTTATAATATTTTCTCATAGGTGTTTCAAGAGAAATTAGATATACATTAAGTTACTAATAGTTGATAAATTGTATTCAGCTGATGTTTACTGTTAAAATTGTCCACATACTGTAATTTATGTATAATATTTATGTAAAAGTAGTAACCCCATAATACAGTAGTGAGAAGTTTTTCTTATTTGTCAGACACCTAAGATTAAACAAAAAGACATAGGATTCATTTTAATTCATGAAAAAAGTTCTTGTGAAAAGTAATTTTGAAAGAATTAAAGATTATTGTCTTTTAAATCTCAGACTGAGTATGCATCATTATATTTCAGGAGTACCCAGACTTCTAAGTCCCTAAGAAATAAATAGTTCCTAACAAATTAAAGGTGAAATAAAAATGTATTTACATTTTGGAATCTCATTTGAATTAGGTTCATTGTCATTTTAAAAACAAACTACCAACTTTCCATTTCAGAAGGAACTTTTACTTTGAAATATTTTGAGCTTATATTAAATGAGTTTTCATTCTCTCTGGTTTGAATATCCTCTGAAAAGAAGTTTAGAAATTTTAATAGGCACAGGCAGTAAGTTTTAAAACTTGACATTTTCTTAAACAGTCTATCTGATGGGTAGCCTCCACACAGATACTTAAATTAAGATTGTATTTGAAATCTGTACTTTATTAAAAAACAGACCTAATATTGATCTCTCACTCTGTTCCCTTTACCACCTCAACAATTAAAAAAAAAAAAAAAAGATTCCTTACTAGTATATTTGAGTGAAAGTATAACAGTTGTTGCTTAGTTTCAAGTCTTTACTGGTTGTTTGAGATAACGTTTCAGGAAGAATTTACAAGGTAAAAAGGACTTGGTGAGTATTTCAACTATTAATAAGTTGATAGCGTATTGTGAATGACAACTCATTGGCATAGTCTTTTTTTTTTAAACTTTATGATATTGGTTTAAAATGTTACTGTCTCCCAATTCTGTCCTGCCAAGTGTATGAGACATGATTTGTTGTGTTTTTCTTTTCATAAATTTATTTATTTTATTTCATTTTATTTTTGGCTGCATTGGGTCTTTGTTGTTGCACGCGGGCTTTCTCTAGTTGTGGCGAGCGGGGGCTGCTTTTCATTGTGGTGTGTGGGCTTCTTATTGCAGTGGCTTCTCTTGTTGCAGAGCAGTTGCTCTAGACACACGGGCTTCAGTAGTTGTGACTCATAGGCTCAGTAGTTGTGGCTCACGGGCTCTAGAGTACAGGCTCACTAGTTGTGGTGCACAGGCTGAGTTGCTCCGCGGCGTGTGGGATCTTCCCGGACCAGGGCTCGAACCCGTGTCCCCTGCATTGGCAGGCGGATTCTTAACCACTGTGCCACCAGGGAAGCCCCATGATTTGTTTTTAAAGGCAACATTTTCTTAAAATTGAAGACATGTATGAGAATGATTTTTAACATCTCATAAACTTGTTTAATGTAGTTGATTAATAAAGTACTACCTGCAAATCATAGATGTGGGCTGTTCTTTATTTTTTCCCAGTGATCTGTCTGCCTGTTATGGTGTGTTGGCATATCCCTTCAGTCTCTTCCATATTCTTGGTCTGGCAGGGAGGGGTGTGTGTCAGAATTGCAAATGCATAATCCTTTAAGGATTTTGTGAAGCCACATTCCAAGAGTTGAAGTGTAGAATCTAAAACTGTGAGATATCACCTTGATTTTTATAAGTGGTCTTACTTGTGAAGGATATATTTAAAGAGTTAGAAATGTTTTTCTTTTTAATTTCATATGTGTATTTTGCAAATTAAAATTCTTTACGTAGAACATACTACTTGGTGGTGATAATGTGAGGCAACTAGACCACATTAATTAACCTGTTCTCATAGCTTCATCAGGAACAGACAGTAAGTGCATCTTAAGACATATGCTGTAATATCCTAATGGGCCCAGAAATTATACTCCTAATTATTAAAGTGTTTTCTAATAACTGACTTTGTTATTGGAAGAATTATTTTGTATATCTAAAGGTTCAGTAGATGCCAAGTTCAGGTTGTAAGATTTCTACATCAGTTGGCCAGTTGAATACATCAGTGGGGTGCATACATCAATGAAAATGATAGAATATTAGTACATATGTCTCTAAGTTTTTTTTAAATTATGCACCCTATTGGTAAACAATTTTCAGCATCCCATCTATGTGTGCAGTTTTTTAAATTAATAAACTATACATTTTTATATAATCACAAGCTGATATCTCAGTGTATAGTATACAATTATGGTGACTTCATATAGCCTCAATAATTTTAAATATTTTGGATAACTTGTCAGATTTAATTACATTGTGTTTTTTTACCCTGAAATGAAGAAAAAGAATTAGCTGTGCCATTGTCATTTTCACTTGTATCTCTATCTTTGATATTAACATCAAACTGTGATCCTTGCAAAAATCTTTTTAAGCAACATGTCTATTTGTGAAAGACTGTTTAGTTTAAAACTATATACTGTTTGAAAATTGGCTTTACTGAACTTATTAAACTCATGTGTATTGAAAAGTAAACGAGTAAGAACACTGCTGTCAATTGTCAGCACTGTGAGACACCTGCTCTCCCTCTCAAGCTGGCCTATACCATTCCTGATACTTAGCCATCAGCTTTTGAACTGTAAATATAATCCCAACAGGAATTCTTATACATTTCGGGGAAGAGTATAAATTGGCATGACAACTTCAGAGAAAGGTAATACTTATGAAGTTGAAAGTGTGCATTGTTTAACCCAGCAGTTCCACTTCTTTGTGTCTATCCTGGAGAAACTATTATGTGTGTATAGGACGTGCAAGGATATTTGTTTAAGCATTATTCATGATAACTAGAAAAAAAAGCAGAAACTGTTTTTCTATTTTTCAGTAGGAGAATAGATCAACTGTGGTTTTATTTGTATAATGGGACATTTTATAGCAGTAAAAAATGAATGAACTAGGTGTTTACTTTTAACATATATCTCAAGATATATACCATGTAACCCCATCTGTTTAAATGTATTCAACACAAATAGTAATGTATATTGTTTGAATACATGAATATGTACTAAAAGATTCAAAATATACATGGGAATCATACCAGTTTTATGATAGTGGTTACCTTGTGGTCTGGGGTGAGATGTGAACTGTATCTTTACTGTTTCAATTTCTCAAGAGAGAAGGAAAGGGGAGAGTGTTCAATCTGAAGCAAATACGGGAAAACATTCTCACTTGTGGGTATATGAATCATACTATTGGCTCTATAGATATCCATGCTTTTGAATTTTTTTTTCATTATTTCACATGACTGGAATGGTAGTAAGCTTTTTAAGTCTTATTTATTGGATTTTTGTCTTCTTGTTTCTCATTGGTTCTCTGTACTTCCATGAATGGTCTAGAAGTTGAATTGACTGTGTGTCAGTAAATGAGGATTTTTATATGGAGCTATTTTCCTTCTTTTACAGGAAAAACTTCAGAGAGGGGCTCATTTTCCCTGTACAGCAGAGATACTGGATTACCAGGCTGTCAAGTAAGTTAATAAATAACAAAAGCAATGAGATAATTTTTTAACACATAGATAAAGACTTTAACAGAGGAGGTAGAAATTTATCCAATTTATTTCACCATTATTTGTGCATTTAATTTGTGACTAAATGTGGTGGGTTTTTAGTAATTAAACATATTTTCTTTTTTTCTGCTCCTCTGCTTAAAATGGTTTCCCTTCCACAGTTCACCAGATTTTCTTTCTCTAGCATCAAAGAATTTCATAACTCACCTTCATTTTAACTGGAGGCAAAGTAGCAATTAGCTTCCTACCTTCTTCCAAGATGCTTATTTCTGAAAATGATGTTTGTTTATTTCCTCATGAAAAGAACAGTGTTGCTGATAGAGTACAAGAAGAACATAAAATTGCTCTGTGTAGCTTGACCATCCTATGTTAAACTTACTAATGTTGGAAGTACTTTCATTTCAACCTGTTACCAAACTCAGGTCTGGCTGCTTGCTGCTTGAAAATCAATACCTGAGGGGCAGGTGTTGGTAGAAAGGAAGATTGCTTTTAATCAGACAGCTGGCAGTCTGGGGAGAAGGCAGACTTGTGTCCCCCTCAAAACTAACTCCGAAGATTCTGCTCAGCCAAGACAGTTTTTAAAGGGGAAAAAAGAGGAAGTAATCTCAGTTAATCATTGAGATAAGGGATCAAAGTCATTGCCATCCCCCACTGCATGTAGTCTTGTTGACTTCTTGTGATCTTTCTTTAGATGCTGTCTTGTTCACAAGTTTGTTCACACAGTTTGTTCATGAGATTACTAAAGGGGAAACTAGGGGAGAGGTCTGGTCATCTGTTTATTACTTATTCTTCATTTCTTCTTCTTTGATCTATGGGAAGAACCAACAGGTTAGGCAAGGTATTGTGTCATCAAAAGATCTGAAAACTGCTTGGGCCAGAGATGACCAGACCATGGCGAATGCCTGGTTTAAGGGTAGTTATAATATAGCTTTGCTAAAGTGACAAGACACACGGGGTTTCCTGTTGAGGGCAGTTTCTTGCAAAGTGCTGCTTGCAAATCTACATGCAATTTTTTGAGCTTCCTACAGTCTCTTTGACTTGGAGTCTTTCTTTCAGCTCTTGCATATTCCTTAGCATGTTGCATTTGTACTAATGGCCATTTTCTCTGCTTCTTTCCCCACATCTTTACACTGAGAATCCTACACACTCAGTTTGCCAGATTCCCATCAGTGTCAAGCCAGAAAGCATACAAAGGAAAGGCAGAATATATTAAATTAGTTTTCTGCTGTCTGCATGCCTTTCATGAGACCCACCCTAATTTTAGACATAGGCACTTAACTGTCATACTAACAGTATTACTTCATTTAATACCTACCCCATAATTATGCCTCTCAGAATCAGAATACCTAGGTTCAAATCCCATCTCTGCGAGTTTCTGACCTGTGGTTCTAAGACAAGTCATTTAACCTTAAATCCCATCTCTGTATTGACTTCTTCATTTGAAAAATAGAATTAGCAATTTTTTCCCACATACTTTGTAAGTCTCTGAAGGCTAAACTGCATGTACTTGAAAGGGAAAGACAGTATTTTACAAAATGAATGCATATTTTAAAATGTTTCTATTCGTATAACCCACCAAAAAAAGCTATTCTGAGTCCTTAATATTATTTTTAAGAAACCAAAAAGATTGAGAACCACTGGTCTAATGTTAACACTACTGCTAAACTTGAGGAAAAAAAACTGTTGTAAGGTCTTTGAAATTACAGCTGAAGCTGTTAAATTATTGTTAATGCTTATATTAATTAATGATTTTTCACTTAACATTTTTTATACTCCCTTGGCAAAGGTGTTGCTATTTAGTTAGAATCAGTGATAAGCTCCATTTATATAATTCTCCAATTTTGCAAAGATGAATCTTAACAGTTTTTTGTTTGTTTGTTTGTTTTAAATGTTGAGCCTTCTTTTAATTTATTTTCATTTTTGGCTGTGTTGGGTCTTCGTTTCTGTGCGAGGGCTCTCTCTAGTTGTGGCAAGCGGGGGCCACTCTTCATCGCGGTGTGCTGGCCTCTCACTGTTGTGGCCTCTCTTGTCACGGAGCACAGGCTCCAGACGCACAGGCTCAGTAGTTGTGGCACAGGGGCTTAGTTGCTCCGCGGCATGTGGGATCCTCCCAGACCAGGGCTCGAACCCGTGTCCCCTGCATTGGCAGGCAGATTCTCAACCACTGCGCCACCAGGGAAGCCTGACAGTTTTTACCAGTGATTAATATGTGTTTATACCAGATTTAATTCTCATATCAAAACATTTATTCAAACCTAGATGCATAGCACTCTAATAATAATTGTTATCATTTACTGAGCACTAACTAAGCCAGGCATTGAATACACATTTAATCTGCCCCCCCTCCTTTTTTTTTTGGCCATACCCATAGCCCATGAGATCTTAGTTTCCTGACCAGGGATTGAACCCAGGCCCTCAGCAGTGAAAGCCCGGAATCCTAACCAATAGGCCACCAGGGAACTCCCACATATACTCCTTTTAACAGCACCCATTTTGCAGGTTAGAAAATGAGTGTTCCCCAGAGGTATCAGTAATTTGCTCAATGCCGTATACCTAGCAAGTGGTAAACCTTCTAAACTCCTGCTTGATGTTTTTAGCCTTGATGTAATTATACTGCAGGTAAGAATCCCTTACCTCCCTCTCATTTTAATTTGTTCAGTCATGGAGGGGCCTGAGAATTTCTATTTTTAACAAGTACCCCAGGTGATTTTAATTCACATCGACTGGGAATTATGCTTTGAGACACCCAGTTCCTCTGTATACTCCAAATACAAGCACATATGGAGTATTAAAAAAGAAGAAACTGTAAGATTGCTTTTTAATAATTTTTTATCACATGTTGGAGAGATCAGGCAGGCCTAAGGAAAAGAGAACAAGGTTACGGTAATGTATGATATATAAAATAACAATATTCCTGTATACAGGAAGATTTATAGGTATTCAAGTCAGGGAAAGATTTGTTTTTGAAGAATTCATGGAAGCAGTGCATGGGCCCCAAAGAGAAAGCCCAAAATTCAGCACAGATGAGAGAACATTATACTGCAACAAGGATAAATAACATCAATGAAGACCAGAGGGCTCTTAAAATAAGTGAAAGTATTCCTTACTGTGAAAGGAACAATGGCTTTGCTATTTATTACTGTTACTTAGCTCTGGCTATGCTGTAGTTGCCAGGAGAAGTTATGATGGTTCACACCAGCTGATTTGAGGCCTAAGTAGTAAACCCAGGAAATTCAAGAGTTTAAAAAGATGTATCAATCCCATTCAAAGAAAAACCTGTATTCCAAACTGTATTTATTGTAATGGGTCAGAGAAAAAAAATACACCAAAAAATTAATAATTGGCTGCCATTTTATCTTACCTATTCACAGGCAACATAATAATCTTAACCACACAATGATAATAGAAGAAAATATAAATAGTGACTACAAAATTATATCCAAACACCACTTTGAAATCATTTTTCTTCAACAGAATCCCCAAGGAACATTTAACTCTGCTATTAATGTACATAAAATGCTGCTGACATACTGCAAAAATCAGGCTAATTTAATAATGCCTGATGGGCCTTATTTCATGTTAAGATGATGTAATAATATGTTGCTAAATGAGTCTCCTCATATTACCTTCACGGCAATGGCATAACTGATGAGCCATTAAAAGGAAACTGCTGTAGCAGTGTTACTGGAAACATTGATAGATCATTCTGCAATTGAATTTTTTTTTTTTTTTTTTGCGGTACACGGGCCTCTCACTGTTGTGGCCTCTCCCATTGCGGAGCACAGGCTCTGGACGCGCAGGCCCAGCGGCCATGGCTCACGGGCCCAGCCACTCCACGGCATGTGGGATCTTCCCTGACCGGGGCACGAACCAGTGTCCCCTGCATCGACAGGCGGACTCTCAACCACTGCGCCACCAGGGAAGCCATGCAATTGAATTTTTTTTGGTTCAACACAGAGCATAGAAGCCAGCATCTTTATTAACAATAGGTATGGGGGGAGGGATAAATTGGGAGGTTGGGATTGACGTATACACACTACTATATATAAAATAGATAACTAATAAGGACCTACTGTATAGCACAGGGGACTCTGCTCAGTACTCTAATGCCCTATATGGGAAAAGAATCTAAAAATAAGTGGGTATATGTATAACTGATTCACTTTGCTGTACAGCAGAAACTAATACCATACTGTAAATCAACTGTACTCGAATAAAAATTAATTCTAAAAAAATAAGAATATTATTAACTGTCCAGAAAAAAATCCCAATAGGTATAATACTTTAATAATTGTCACCATGAAGTAAAAAATCCTTTTATGATTATGACAGTTTGTCATTGCTGCCTCTTAAACTTAAGTGTTTATTCAAATTTGTGTAAGTTTTTCTCAAAGTCTTCAGCCTAGAAGAGGCAGAGTCTTGTTTTTTCCCCAAGGAACTTAATTTTCATCAGAGTTAAGATATTATACCCTTGAAAAAAATGACAGTTAACTTTAAAAACTCAGTTAACTGTTACTTAGAAATTTACCCATACCATTTGCTTCTTTAAAATCCTCTTTTTCCATTACCGTCAATCTCATTATATACAGACATTTGATAATGATAAAATGATAAAAGTCAATACATAAGGAAGATAAAACAGTGATAAATGTGTATACACCTAATAACAGAGCTTCAAAATAAATGAAACAAAAATCAGTATAATTAGAGAGATAAATTCGCAGTCACAGTTGAAGATCTGAATACCTCTCTTAGCAGTTGACAGAATAACTAGACAAAAATTTAGTAAAGACATAGAACTAAATGAACCATATAAACTACTGTGACCTAACTGATACTTACAACATTCTGTTCCCAACAACTGAAGATATAAATCCCTTTCAAGGGTACATGTTACACTCAACAGGACTGAACAATGTGCTCATCTTTAAATCAGTGTCAGTAAACTGAAAAGGTTTAAAATCATACAAAGTATTTTTTCTGACCACAAACGAATTAAATTAGAAGTCAGTGAGTTACCTAGAAAAACACCAAATATTTGGAAATGAAAGGGCTGTTTCATTTAGACATGGGCATATCTAAATAACCCATGGTTTTGAAAAGAAATCAGAAGGGAATTTAGAAAATATTTCTAACTAAATTATAATGAAATATGATATAGCAAAATTTGTTGGTGCAATTAAAGCAGTGCCTTGGAGAAAATGTGTAGCTCTAAATGCTTGTATTAAAAAAGAAGATCTACAGTACATGACCTGAGGTTCTGCCCTATGAAGCTAGAAAAAGAAGCACAAAATAAGTGGAAGGGAGAAAGCAGTACAGATAAGAGCAGGAATCAGTGTAATATTACACAAATAATAGAAAAAGCTAACAAAGCCAGAATTTGATTATTTGAAAAGGCCCATAAAATGAATAAGTCCTAGCTAAACTAATTAAAATAAAGGGGGAGAGAGAAGGAGGGGAAAGAACACTAATTACCAATATGTGAAATGGAAGAGAGGTTATCACTGTAAATCATATATACATTAAAAGAATAATAAGGAAGTGTTGGGAATAACTTAATAAATTTGACAACTTTGGTGAAATAAGCAAATTTCTTGAATATTACTTACCAAAAGGGGACAAGATGAAACAGAGAGTTTGAATAGCTCTATATCTATTAATACAAGTAAATTCATTTCAAAAGCTTTTTCACAAAGAAAGCTTGACTGTCATATGGTTTCATTGGTGAATTCTTTTAAATGCTTATGGGGAAAAATAATAACAATCTTACACAAACTATTTTAGAAAATAGAGGAGGAGGGAACACTTTGCAGCTCATTTTACAAGGTGAGCAACACCCTGATCCTCAAAATGCACATGTGGTTTGTACCAGAAGTGAAAGTTTGGCTTAATTGTTGAAAATCAGCCAGTGTAATTCAACACATTAACGGACTTAAGAAGAAAAACATTTCCAAAGATGTAGAAAAAGTATTCAACAAAATCAAATATCCATGATAAAACGTCTCAACAAACTCAGCATAGAAAGCAGCTTCCTCAGTTTGATAAAAAGACTTGCATGAAAGATCTATAGCTTTTTTTGTTTGTTTGTTTTTGCCGTATGCGGGCCTCTCACTGTTGTGGCCTCTCCTCTCCCGTTGCGGAGCACAGGCTCTGGACCGTGCAGGCTCAGCGGCCATGGCTCACGGGCCCAGCCACTCTGCGGCATGTGGGATCTTCCCGGACCGGGGCACGAACCCGTGTCCCCTGCATCGGCAGGCGGACTCTCAACCACTGCGCCACCAGGGAAGCCCCAGATCTATAGCTTTTAAGTGTAATTGCATGCTTAAAGGTGAAAGACTAAATGTTTTCTCTCTAATATTAGTAACAAGGTAAGAATTTCCACTCTCATTACCTGAATTTTTTGTCCTAGCCAGTGTAATAAGGCAAGAGGAAAAAAGGCATAAAACAGGAAAGGAATAAATTCAGCTGAATTGGCAGATGATATGTCTATGTACATGAGAAGTCCTAAGGAATCATCAAGAACACTTCTAGAATTAATAAGTACTTTTAGGTATGTCACAGGTTACATAGGCAATCTCAAAAAGTCAATTATATTTCTGTATACTAACAGTAAACAATTAGAAATTGAAATTATCAAAACAGTATTGTTTAAAATGGGACCTAATCAAGCTTACAAGCTTTTGCACAGCAGAAGAAACCATAAAAAAAAAGAAAAGACAACCTACAGAATGGGAGAAAATATTTGCAAATGATGAAACAGACAAGGGCTTAATCTCCAAAATATACAAACAGCTCATACAACTCAGCAAAAAAACAAACAAACCCAATCAAAAAATGGGCAGAAGATCTTAATAGACATTTCTCCAAAGAAGACATAGAGATGGCCAGTAGGCACATGAAAAGATGCTCAATATCACTAATTATTAGAGAAATGCAAATCAAAACTACAATGAGGTACCAGCTCACACTGGTCAGAATGGCCATCATTAAAAAGTCCACAGGGGCTTCCCTGGTGGTCCAGTGGGTAAGACTCTGCACTCCCAATGCAGGGGGCCTGGGTTTGATCCCCAGGTGGGGAACTACATCCCGCATGCATGCTGCAACTAAGAGTTCTCATGCTGCAACTAAGAGTTCTCATGCCGCAGCTAAGAGTCCACATGCTGCAACAAACATCCTGTGTGCTGCAACTAAGACCCGGTGCAGCCTAAATAAATAAATAAATATTTTTAAAGTCTGCAAATAACAAATGCTGGAGAGGGTGTGGAGAAAAGGGAACCCTCCTATACTGTTGGTGGGAATGTAAGTTGGTACAGCCACTATGGAAAACAGTATGGAGGTTCCTCAGAAAACTAAAAATAGAATTACCATATGATTCAGCAGCCCTACTCCTGGGCATATACCTGGACCAAACTGGACCATTCAGGATACATGCACCCTGAATGTTCATAGCAGCACTATTCACAATAGCCAAAACATGGAAACAACCTAAATGTCCATCAACAAATGAGTGGATAAAGAAGATGTGGTACATATATACAATAGAATACTACTCAGCCATAAAAAAGAACAAAATAATGCCATTTGCAGCAGCATGGATGCAACTAGAGATTATCACACTAAGCGAAGTAAGTCAGAAAGAGAAAGACAAATACCATATGATACCACGTATATGTAGAATCTAAAATATGGAACAAATGAACCTATCTACAAAACAGAAACAGACTCACAGACAGAGAACAGACTTGTGGTTGCCAAAGGGAGGGAGAGGGATGGATTGGGATTTTGAGGTTGGTAGATGCAAACTATTACATTTAGAATGGATAAACAACAAGGTCCTAATGTATAGCACAGGGAACTATATTCAGTATCCTGTGATAAACCATAATGGAAAAGAATATAAAAAAAGAATGTATATATATGTATAACTGAGTCACTTTGCTGGGCTTCAGAGATTGGCACAATATTGTAAATCAACTGTATTTCTATTTTTAAAAAACAGTATTGTTTATAGTCACACCAAAAATTATAAAATACAGAGGGATAAATTTAAAAGATAAGACTTCAACAATGAAAACTATAAAATATTGCTGATAGAAATCAAAGGAGATCTAAATAAATAGAGACATGTACCATGTTGATGAATTGGAAGACTCAGTATCATTTAGATGTTAGTTCCACTGGGCTATAGATTTAATGGAATCTCAGTCAGAATTGCAGGAGGCTCTTTATAAAACATTGACAAGATTATTTAAAAGTTGATCTGAAAAGGCAGAGAATTAAGAAGAGCCAGAAGAATCTTCGAAAAGAAAGGAAGAAGGACTTTACCTGACTTAAAGACTTCCTGTAAAGCAATACTAATCAAGACAGAGTTAGTTTTCATATAAAGACTGACAAATAGATCATGGAACAGGATAGAGTCCAGAAAGGGATCCATCCCTATATGGCAAATGGTGTTTGATAACAGCACTCCAGCAATTCAGTAAGAAAAGAAACATCTCTTTTTAATATATGGTGCTGGGACAACTATAAAACAATACTAAAAAAAAAAAAAAAAGAACTTCAACTCTTAACTTATATCATAGACAAACATAAGTTTGAGATGGATCATGGACTTAAATATGAGCTAAAATAATAAAGCTGCTAGGGAAAAAATAGATTAATATCTTTACCACTTCAAGATAAACAAAATTTTTTAGGGAAGATATAGAAAGCATAGAACATGGAAGAAAAATTGATGAATTGAACTTAATTAAAATTTAAAGCTTGCATTCATCCCAGAACACCATCAAGAAAAGGAAGAGAGAAGCCACAGAATAGAAGGTATTAGCAACACATTTATTTGACAGAGGACTTAGGTGTAGACTATATAATGATTCCTGACAACTCAGTAATAAGAAAGAAGCAATCCAATTTTTTTACAACAGACACTTCACAAAAGACAATATACAAATGGGCAGTCAGCACGTTAAAAAATGCTCCACATTGTTAGCTGTCAGGTACATGAAAATTAAAAGCACAATGACCTGACAGTACACACCTACCAGAATAGCTAAAAATTTGTTTTATTTTTTTTTAATTGAAGTAGAGTTGATTTACCATGTTGTGGCAATCTCTGCTGTACAGCAAAGTGACTCAGTTATACCCATAGAGACTTTTTTTTTTTTTTTTGCGGTATGCGGGCCTCTCACTGCTGTGACCTCTCCAGTTGCGGAGCACAGGCTCCGGACGCGCACAACTCAGCGGCCATGGTTCACGAACCCATCCGCTCTGCGGCATGTAGGATCCTCCCGGACCGGGGCACGAACCCGTGTCCCCTGCATCGGCAGGCGGATTCTCAACCACTGTGCCACCAGGGAAGCCCGAGACATTCTTTTTTTATATTCTTTGCCATTATGGTTTATCACAGGATATTGAATATAGTTCCCTGTGCTATACATTAGGACCTTGCTGTTCAAAATAGCTAAAATTTTTTGAAAGCTAAAGTTAAAATTGCTAGTTGGACTGTAAAATGGTACAATGACTTTGGAAAAATGTTTGGCAATTTCTTATAAAGTTAAATATGCATCTACTCCATGACTCCACAGGTTTACTTCCAGGTGTTTATCCAAGAAAAATGAAAACATTGTTCACCAAAAGCTTTCATCAAAAGTGTTCATAGCATCCTTATTCATTATAGCCTAAAACTAGAAACATCCCAGTTACTCATCAGCAGGAGAGTGGATATATGACCTGTGTTATGTTCATACATTGAATGCTATTCAACAATAAAATGGAATGATCTAATGATCTCAATAATGTTATGCTGAGTGGAAGAGGCCAAATCTCAAAACTACGGTATGACAGCTATAATAGGCAAAACTCTCCTGTGTTGATAAAAATCAAATCAGTGTATGCCACTGGGAGAAGTGTTCTACTGTGAAAGTAACTCATTTCTGAGATGACAGAAATGTCTTGTGTCTTAATATGCATTCATCAAAACTGATTAATTGGTACAGTTAAGATCTGAACATTTTATTGTATGTAAAGAACAGCTTAGGGGCTTCCCTGGTGGCACAGTGGTTGGGGGTCCACCTGCCGATGCAGGGGACGCGGGTTCCTGCCCCGGTCCAGGAGGATCCCACATGCCGTGGAGTGGCTGGGCCTGTGAGCCATGGCCGCTGGGCCTGTGCGTCCTCCGCAACGGGAGAGGCCACGGCAGTGGGAGGCCAGCGTACCGCAAAAAAGAAAAAAAGAACAGCTTAGTTTTTTAAAAAATTAAATGAAAAGAAATATCATTTATAGTAGCATCTAAGAAACTTGATTTAAATACTTAAGAGTAAATGTTAGAAGACATGCAAGACCACTGAAAACTGCTAAGCAAACAGTTTGCTTGGAGAAATTTTGAAAGACCTCAGCAAATGCAAAGATGTACCATGTTCATGAACAGGAAGACAATATTCTTAAAATATCAGTTCTTCCCAAATTGATCCGTAGATTAAATGCAATCCCAATTATAACCCTACCAAGATTCTTTGTGTTTGTATAGGAATTTACAAGCTAATTTTAAAATTTCTTTAGAAAAACGAATGACCTGGAATACCAAAGCAGTCTTGAGAAGTGAAGAACAAAGTTGGAGAATTTATGCTACCTGACTCTAACATAAGACGTAGTATAAAGCTGTTGTAATTAAACAGCATGGTACTGGTGTGATTGAGAAATATGACACTGGTATAGAATAGAGCCCAGAAGTACACCCACATTTATGCAGTTCATTTGATTTTCAGCAGTGTTTGTCAAAGTATTCCAATGGGAAAAGGAAAGATTCTTCATAAAAAGTGCAGTAACAAATGGATATTCATATGGAAAATTATGAATGTTAGTCCTTCTCTTACACTGAAAGCAGAAGTTATTCAAGATGGATCCTAGACCTAAATGTAAAAGCTAAAACTACAAAGCTTTAAGAAAACATATGAGAATCTCTCTTCAATTAGGGGATAAGCAAAGCTTTCTTACACAGAATACAGAAAAAAAAAACTGTAAAAGAAAAAAATGATAACTTAGACTTAATCAAAAGTAGACTTCTGCTTATTAAAAAGCATAGGTTGGGCTTCCCTGGTGGCTCAGTGGTTGAGAGTCTGCCTGCCGATGCAGGGGACACGGGTTCGTGCCCCGGTCTGGGAAGATCCCACATGCCGCGGAGCGGCTGGGCCCGTGCGCCATGGCCGCTGAGCCTGCGCGTCCAGAGTCTGTGCTCTGCAACGGGAGAGGCCACAACGGTGAGAGGCCTGCGTATCTCAAAAAAAAAAAAAAAGCATAGGTTAAAAAAAAAGAGTAGACAAGCCACAATCTGGGAGTCGATATTTGCAAAACATATATCTGACAAAGTACTAGTATCCAGGATATAAAAAGAACTCCTACAAATCTGTAAGGTTACCCAAGGCTTCTCCAACTTTTCTTTTTATGACAAGGTTAAGTGCAGTTGATGAACAAATTTCCAGTCCCTTCTAGACTTTTAATTCTATTATAATTTTCAAGAATAGGATCATTTCTAGTTGGTAACATGACTACAAGCTGTTACATAAAGATACCCATGGTGTAGCTACTTCTTTTTCCTTCTTTCTTCCTCCCCCTGCCACCCACCCAGTAATACTTTTTCTCTTTAGGAAGACAGGTTTCCTTAGCCAGTGACAACTAACAATTTTAGAGGTTGAACAGTTACTTGATGGGGTAATTTCTGACAGCATACTTAGAGAAAACCGTAAAGGATGAGGCCAGTGGAATAATTATCTAGCCTGAGATATCCATAAGTATATACAAAAGTCTTAATTCTGTAGAGGAGGAAAGTTTTCTTCAACCCTCTTAGAGTTCCTGGTTGGATCTGAAAAGCAAACTGACAAAGACAGATTAATAGGAGAAAAGCTTACATATTCATTTAATATAAGTTTTGCATGACACAGAAGTCTTCATCAGGAAATGAAGACCAAAAGAAACAGAGCTATGTACTTTCATGCTAAGTTTGATGAAGAGTAGGCATTATGGATGAATATGATATAGATTAAGAAGTATGAGGTAATTATAAACTGGGGGAAACTTAGTAAGGCCTGTTTGTTAGGATTCTTCTTGACATCCCTTTTTCTTTGGACGTAAGGATGCTCCTTTTTTCTGTGTATAGGGAAGGCACATCTCACATGAAGATAGCCTGTTCCAAGGAAGAAGGGCTGGGGTGGGGGTGGAGGGCGTCAGAGTGACCTTCCTGGTTCTATCAGTTTCCCAAACTCCTCAGCTTAAAATATTCAGTATGCCAAGATACCATATCTTGGGGAGTTGTATCCTGAACTCCATCATTCATTTACTCTTAAAATTAAGTTTTTAATGCATTTTAAATTATTTCAATATCTCCAATTGTTTAATCACTAGATATAGTTTGGTTTGACGTAGTTCTTTTACAAATTTCTATAAATTTATTTTATTTTATTTTTTAATTTAATTTTATTTTTTTATACAGCAGGTTCTTATTAGTCATCAATCTTATACACATCAGTGTATACATGTCAATCCCAATCGCCCAATTCATCACACCACCACCACCACCACCCGCCGCTTTCCCCCCTTGGTGTCCATACGTTTGTTCTCTACATCTGTGTCTCAGTTTCTGCCCTGCAAACCAGTTCATCTGTACCATTTTTCTAGGTTCCACATATATGCGTTAATATACGATATTTGTTTTTCTCTTTCTGACCTACTTCACTCTGTGTGACAGTCTCTAAATCCATCCATGTCTCATCAAATGACCCAATTTCATTCCTTTTTTGGCTGAGTAATATTCCATTGTATATATCTACCACATCTCCTTCATCCATTCATCTGTTGATGGGCATTTAGGTTGCCTCCATGACCTGGCTATTGTAAATAGTGCTGCAGTGAACATTGGGGTGCATGTGTCTTTTTGAATTACGGTTTTCTCTGGGTATATGCCCAGTAGTGGGATTGCTGGATCATATGGTAATTCTATTTTTAGTCTTTTAAGGAACCTCCATACTGTTCTCCATAGTGGCTGTATCAATTTACATTCCCACCAACAGTGCAAGAGGGTTCCCTTTGCTCCACACCCTCTCCAGGATTTGTTGTTTGTAGATTTTCTGATGATGCCCATTCTGACTGGTGTGAGATGATACCTCATTATAGTTTGGGGTTGCATTTCTCTAATAGTGATGTTGAGCAGCTTTTCATGTGCCTCTTGGCCATCTGTATGTCTTCTTTGGAAATGTCTATTTAGGTCTTCTGCCCATTTTGGATAGGGTTGTTTGTTTTTTTAATATTGAGCTGCATGAGCTGTTTATATATTTTGGACATTAATCCTTTGTCTGTTCATTCATTTGCAAATATTTTCTCCCATTCTGAGGGTTGTGTTTTCATCTTGTTTATGGTTTCCTTTGCTGTGCAAAAGCTTTGAAGTTTCATTAGGTCACATTTGTTTATTTTTGGTTTTATTTCCATTACTCTAGGAGGTGGATCAAAAAAGATCCTGCTCTGATTGATGTCAAAGAGTGTTCTTCCTGTATTTTCCTCTAAGAGTTTTATAGTGTCTGGTCTTACATTTAGGCCTCTAATCCATTTTGAGTTTATTTTTGTGTATGGTGTTAAGGAGTGTTCTAATTTCATTCTTTTACATGTACCTGTCCAGTTTTCCCAGCACCACTTTTTGAAGAGGCTGTCTTTTCTCCATTGTATATCCTTGCCTCCTTTGTCATAGATTAGTTGAACATAGGTGTGTGGGTTTATCTCTGGGCTTTCTATCTTGTTCCATTGACCTATGTTTCTGTTTTTGTGCCAGTACCATATTGTCTTGCCTACTGTAGCTTTGTAGTATAGTCTGAAGCCAGGAAGTCTGATTCCTCCAGCTCCGTTTTTTTCCCTCAAGACTCCTTTGGCTATTCGGGGTCTTTTGTGTCTCCATACAAATTTTAAGATTTTTTGTTCTAGTTCTGTAAAAAATGCCATTGGTAATTTGATAGGGATTGGATTGAATCTGTAGATTGCTTTGGGTAGTATAGTCATTTTCACAATATTGATTCTTCCATTCCAAGAACATGGTATATCTCTCCATCTGTTGGTATCATCTTTAATTTCTTTCATCAGTGTCTTATAGTTTTCTGCATACAGGTCTTTTGTCTCCCTAGGTAAGTTTATTCCTAGGTATTTTGTTCTTTTTCTTGCAGTGGTAAATGGGAGTGTTTCCTTAATTTCTCTTTCAGATTTTTCATCATTAATGTATAGAAATGCAAGAGATTTCTGTGCATTAATTTTGTATCCTGCCACTTTACCAAATTCACTGATTAGCTCTAGTAGTTTTCTGTTGGCATCTTTAGGATTCTCTACGTATAGCATCATGACATCTGCAAACAGTGACAGTTTTACTTCTTTTCCAATTTGGATTCCTTTTATTTCTTTTTCTTCTCTGCTGTGGATAGAACTTCCAAAACTATGTTGAATAATAGTGGTGAGAGTGGACATCCTTGCCTTGTTCCTGATCTTAGAGGAAATGCTTTCAGTTTTTCACCATTGAGAATGATGTTTGCTGTGGGTTTGTCATATATGGCCTTTATTATATTGAGGTAGGTTCCCTCTATGCCCACTTTCTGGAGAGTTTTTATCATATATGGGTGTTGAATTTTCTCAAAAGCTTTTTCTGCATCTGTTGAGATGATCATATGGTTTTTATTCTTCAGTTTGTTAATATGGTATATCACATTGATTGATTTGTGTATATTGAAGAACCCTTTCATCCCTGGGATAAATCCCACTTGATCATGGTGTATGATCCTTTTAATGTGTTGTTGGATTCTGTTTGCTAGTATTTTGTTGAGGATTTTTGCATCTATATTCATCAGTGCTATTGGTCTGTAATGTTCTTTTTTTGTAGTATCTTTGTCTGGTTTTGGTATCAGGGTGATGGTGGCTTCATAGAATGAGTTTGGGAGTGTTCCTTCCTCTGCAATTTTTTGGAAGAGTTTGAGAAGGATGGGTGCTAGCTCTTCTCTAAAACTGTTAGAATTCACCTATGAAGCCATCTGGTCCTGGACTTCTGTCTGTTGGAGGATTTTTAATCACAGTTTCATTTCATTACTTGTGATTGGTCTGTTCATATTTTGTATTTCTTCCTGGTTCAGTCTTGGAAGGTTATACCTTTCTAAGAATTTGTCCATTTCTTCCAGGTTGTCCATTTCATCAGCATAGAGTTGCTTGTAGTAGTCTCTTAGGATGCTTTGTATTTCTGTGGTGTCTGTTGTAACTTCTCCTATTTCATTTCTAATTTTATTGATTTGAGTCCTCTCCCTCTTTTTCTTGATGAGTCTGGCTAATGGTGTATCAATTTTGTTTATCTTCTCAAAGAACCAGCTTCCAGTTTTATTGATCTTTGCTATTGTTTCCTTGTTTCTATTTCATTTATTTCTGCTCTGATCTTTATGATTTCTTTCCTTCTGCTAACTTTGGGTTTTATTTGTTCTTCTTTCTCTAGTTCCTTTAGGTGTAAGGTTAGATTGTTTATTTGAGAATTTTCTTGTTCCTTGAGGTAGGCTTGTATAGCTATAAACTTAGAACTGCTTTTGCTGCATCCCATAGCTTTTGGATCATCTTGTTTTCATTGTCATTTGTCTCTAGGTATTTTTTGATTTCCTCTTTGATTTCTTCAGTGATCTCTTGGTTATTTAGTAACGTATTGTTTAGCCTCCATGTGTTTGTGTTTTTTACCTTTTTTTCTCTGTAATTGATTTCTAATCTCTTAGCGTTGTGGTCAGAAAAGATGCTTGATATGATTTCAATTTTCTTAAATTTACTGAGGCTTGATTTGTGACCCAAGATGTGATCTACCCTGGAGAATGTTCTGTGTGCACTTGAGAAGAAAGTGTAATCTGCTGGTTTTGGGTGGAATGTCCTATAAATATCAATTAAATCTATCTGGTCTGTTGTGTCATTTAAAGCTTCTGTTTTCTTATTTATGTTCATTTTGGATGATGTGTACATTGGTGTAAGTGTGGTGTTAAAGTACCCCACTTATTGTGTTACTGTCGATTTCCCCTTTTATAGCTGTTAGCAGTTGCCTTATTTATTGAGGTGCTCCTATGTTGGGTGCATATATATTTATAATTGTTATATCTTCTTCTTGGATTGATGCCTTTATCATTACGTAGTGTCCTTCCTTGTCTCTTGTAACATTCTTTATTTTAAAGGCTATTTTACCTGATATGAATATTGCTCCTCCAGCTTTCTTTTGATTTCTATTTGCATGGAATATCTTTCTCCATCCCCTCACTTTCAGTCTGTATGTGTCCCTAGGTCTGAAGTGGGTCTCTTGTAGACAGCACATAGATGGGTCTTGTTTTTGTATCCATTCAGCAAGCCTGTGTCTTTTGGTTGGAGCATTTAATCCATTCACATTTAAGGTAATTATCCATATGTATGTTCCTATGACCATTTTCTTAATTGTTTTGGGTTTGTTTTTGTAGGTCCTTTTCTTCTCTTGTGTTTCCCACTTAGAGAAATTCCTTTAGCATTTGTTGTAGAGCTGGTTTGGTGGTGTTGAATTCTCTTAGCTTTTGCTTGTCTGTAAAACTTTTGATTTCTCCATCAAATCTGAATGAGATCCTTGCTGGGTAGAGTAATCTTGGTTGTAGTTTCTTCCCGTTTATCACTTTAAGTATATCATGCCACCCCCTTCTGGCCTGTAGAGTTTCTGGTGAGAAATTAGCTCTTAACCTCATGGGAGTTCCCTTGTATGTTATTTTTCATTTTTCCCTTGCTGCTTTCAATAATTTTTCTTTGTCTTTAATTTTTGCCAATTTGATTACTATGTGTCTCGGCGTGTTTCTCCTTGGGTTTATCCTGTATGGGACTCTCTCTGATTCCTGGTCTTGGGTGGCTATTTCCTTTCCCATGTTAGGGAAGTTTTCAACTATAATCTCTTCAAATATTTTCTTGGGTCCTTTCTCTCTCTCTTTTCCTTCTGGGACCCCTACAATGCAAATGTTGTTGCGTTTAATGTCCCAGAGGTCTCTTAGGCTGTCTTCATTTCTTTTTTTTGTTTTGCAGTACACAGGCCTCTCACTGTTGTGGCCTCTCCCATTGCGGACGCGCAGGCTCAGCGCCCATGGCTCACGGGCCTAGCTGCTCCGTGGCATGTGGGATCTTCCAGGACCGGGGCATGAACCCATGTCCCCTGCATCAGCAGGCGGACTCTCAACCACTGCACCACCAGGGAAGCCCTGTCTTCATTTCTTTTCATTCTTTTTTCTTTATTCTGTTCCTCAGCAGTGAATTCCACAATTCTGTTTTCCAGGTCACTTATCCGTTCTTCTGCCTCAGTTATTCTATTGATTCCTTCTAGTGTAGTTTTCATTTCAGTTACTTTATTGTTCATCTGTTTGTTTGTTCTTTAATTCTTCTAGGTGTTTGTTAAACATTTCTTGCATCTTCTTGATCTTTGCCTCCATTCTTTTCCAGGGTCCTGAATCATCTTCATTATCATTATTCTGCATTCTTTTTCTGGAAGGTTGCCTATCTCCACTTATTTTGTTGTTTTTCTGGGGTTTTATCTTGTTTCTTCATCTGTTACATAGCCGTCTGCCGTTTCATCTTGTCTTTCTGTGAATGTGGTTTTTGTTCCACAGGCTGCAGGATTGTAGTTCTTGCTTCTGCTGTCTGCCCTCTGGTGGATGAGGCTATCTAAGAGGCTTGTGCAAGTTTCCTGATGGGAGGGACTGGTGGTGGGTAAAGCTGACTGTTGCTCTTGGGCCGAGCTCAGTAAAACTTTAATCTGCTTGTCTGCTGGTGGGTGAGGCTCCGTTCCCTCCCTGTTGGTTGTTTTGCCTGATGTGACCCAACACTGGAGCCTACCTGGGCTCTTTGGTGGGGCTAATGGCAGACTCTGGGAGGGCTCATGCCAAGGAGTACTTCCCAGAACTTCTGCTGCCAGTGTCCTTGTCCCCGCGGTGAGCCACAGCCATCCCCCACCTCTGCAGGAGACCCTCCAACACTAGCAGGTTGGTCTGGTTCAGTCTTCCCTGGGGTCACTGCTCCTTCCCCTGGCTCCCAGTGCACACACTACTTTGTGTGTGCCCTCCAAGAGTGGAGTCTCTGTTTTCCCCAGTCCTGTCGAAGTCCTGCAGTCAAATCCCACTAGCCTTCAAAGTCTGATTCTCTAGGATTTCCTCGTCCCGTTGCCAGACCCCCGGGTTGGGAAGCCTGACATGGGGCTCAGAACCTTCACTCCAGTGGGTGGACTTCTGTGGCATTTCCAGTTTGTGAGTCACCCACCCATCAGTTATGGGATTTGATTTTACTTTGATTGCGCCCCTCCTACCCTCTCATTGTGGCTTCTCCTTTGTCTTTGGATGTGGGGTATCTTTTTTGGTGAGTTCCAGTGTCTTTGTGTCAATCACTGTCCAGCAGCTAGTTGTGATTCTGATGTTCTCAGAAGGGGAAGTGAGAGCACGTCCTTCTACTCCGCCATCTTGGTTCAGGGCCACACATTTCTATAAATTTAAAATAAATTCCTTAACAAGTATTTCAGATGATATGCTTTATTTCAGACCTACTTTTAATCAAATAATGAGTTTGCACTGATTTAATAGGACATATTACACATATCTGTATCCCGCAACATAATGTATTCATTGTGTTGTAACATTTTATTAACCAGATTTTGCAATCTTAGTGTGTTTTATTTTATTTTTAATAAAAAGAATCTCTTATTCCCTACGGACTATTGTACCCTTAGAAATTATAGCATTTCCAATTCAGAGAAATTTGTTGCCACTTCTGTTTTAAGCAGACCAAGTTCACTTACAATTTAAATGCTTCATCTTTTTTCTCATGCTTTTTTCTCACTGGGTAAAAAAATGTCCAAAAAAAAAAAAAAGACTTCACAGGCTTCCCTGGTGGCGCAGTGGTTGAGAGTCTGCCTGCCGATGCAGCGGACACAGGTTCGTGCCCCGGTCTGGGAAGACCCCATATGCCGCAGAGCGGCAGGGCCCGTGAGCCATGGCCGCTGAGCCTGCGCGTCCGGAGCCTGTGCTCCGCAACGGGAGAGGCCACAAAAGTGAGAGGCCTGCATACCGCAAAAACAAAAACAAAAACAAAAACTTCACACATTACAAAACTTGCTTAAAAGAGAAAGAATCTTATCAATAAGTATTTGCTTACTTTATTATGTATAAGGAACTGGGTCAGGCAACAGAATAAAAGAATTAGTATCAGTCTTCAGGAAGCTTACATTCTAATTGGGAAGACCAACTATGTACACACAGAAAGTTAACTAAAATGATAAGGTGACCCGTATTAAATCTCAAGTAGCACAAATGTAAGTTAGAACTCAGAAGATAGAGAAATGAATGTGATTTTGATACAGAGAAGATTTTGCAAAGGAAGTACAGAACACTGAGATCTTGGAGGATGGGTAAAATTTGACAGAGTAGACAGGAGAACGTCTTGGGGAAAGAGAACATATGACTAATAAAATAGAAGCAGTAATATTCAGCACATCTTACTGCTTCTTCCTTAATTTTCTCCCACCAAAAGTATCAGCTTTGTGAAGGCACCGTCAGTGGCTGCTTGTTTGTTGTATTTACAGCGCCTCGCTCTGTGCCTGACAAATAGAAGCTATCAACGAATACCTTTTTATGTTTTAATTGGAGTATAGTTGCTCTACAATGTTGTGTTTGTTTCTGCTGTACAACAAAGTGAATCAACTGTATGTATATATATATCCCCTCCCTCTTGGACCTCCCTCCCACCCCACCCCGCATCCCGGTTACCACAGTGAACACCTTTTGAATGAATGTATTTGGAATATTTATTTAGGGAAACAGTGTGAGATGTGTGAACTGTAAGGATGATGCTTGGATACCTAAACAAAGAGTTTATATTTTATCCTGTAAGGGTTTGGTATTGGACACGAGGCATAATAAAAAATACAGGTGTTTCTTAGAAAAGTTAAGCTTTAGTTTACTATTTGCAAGAGAATTTATAAACTGGTGACAAGGAAACTATTTGAAATCGTATTGCTCTAGACTACATATCAAGAACAGTGGGATAGGTAGTTTAGACAGATCTTAGTTATATAACAGCACATTGCAGGTGTTGAGATAATTTTAAAAAACTAAAATCATGACCTATAGCTATAAAAATGAACATGTATATAGATTGTATCTCATCAGTGAAGAAGTCTGTAAGGTGTTAGAACCAGTTCAAAGGAGAATCCAAAAACAGACACATTCATAGATCAAAATTATGGAAATTAATATTCAAACAGAGAGGCAAAATGGTTTTTTTTCCTTTGGAGCAGGGTGGTAGAGGTATTGAGGGTGGGGAAAGGTCTTTCATCCCTTTACTGGACAGAATTTTTTTTCACATGTACATATAAGAATTATTTTTCATTGCTACTAGTTATGTACAATTTAGAGAGTTGTAAAATAGTTCCCATAGAATGAGAATCAGGTAACCTAGAAAGGTATGCTCTAGACCAGAGGTCAGCAAACTATGGCTACCAGCCAAATATCTCAACCCCTTGAATAATTTTATTAAAACATAGCCATGTTCATTCATTTATGTATTGGCTATGGCTTCTTTCTTGCTACAAAGATTGAGTTGAGTAGTTACAAAGAGACAGTATGGCCCACAAAGCTTAAATGTTTTCTATCTGGCCCTTAACTGAACTGACCCTACTCCAGATAATGCATAATATTCCATCAAAGCATGATTTTTTTCAACGCAGGTATGTGTTTCTGACAATTAAGAGAATCAGGGTTTTCATATGCAGCCAATCGTACACTAACCTGATGTTTCCCCAGGATGATTAATTAAAGCTAGTTGTTTTAAACAGCAGTTGGAATATTTCTTTACATAACAACAAACCTAATGATAGAGACCTTAGCTTTAGGCTAAATTATTAGAACACAACATTTAGAGCCAGGAAACTGGTGTTGTATACCATTCTGAGCAAATGTATTTCTAAACAGGCATAATCGCCTGTTAGAAATACATTTTACTATTTGCAAATAGTAAAGTAACTTGCAACTCTAGCATATAGAGAATGATTGACGGACAGAGGGCTATTTAGTTTTAAGAAGGGAGGACACCAGTAACTTGAGAAGCATCTTCAAATATTTGAAGCATAATTTAGGTTGTTCTATAACTTTTAAGGTTAAAACTTTGGACAATATGTAGGAGTTAAGCAATTCTGACTTTAACGTAGTATAAGAAGGAATATTCTCCTAGTAGAGAGGATGGAATATTCAACCTTGGTAAATAGTGACTTTCCTCTTGGTGGCTATGTTTGAGTAGAAGCTAGACATTCACTTTACTGGAATTTTTATACTAGAGGGATTAGAGCATCTGTTGTTTGACTGAAATAACAGACCTTATTGAAGTTTTCTTCTAATTCCGTGAGCTCTTTAGTGACAAGTAAAAAGCTTTTCAGGAGGTGTTGATGATCCATCTGAGGTTGGAGACCAAAAATTACTATTGATATTCATCTATATGGTTTTATACATGTTTTAATTTCCCCAGCAATATTGATTCATGAATGTTATCGTTTTGTCAGTAGACCAGTAGTTTAAAGCATATACAGTGGTAAGGAGTGGGAATTTTAGACTCTTCGCTTGGACTGTTATTTGGTCCAAACCAGAGCTTTCTCTTTTTATCAAACCAACAATTATTGAATTTCTAATCTTGTTTTTCCTTTTCTTAGGCCAATTTTTGGGTTCCTCTAGCCAGTTTTTCTGAGTTATCTTTTGGGGGAGTATCCCTTTGGACCATGACAGAGATTTGGCTGCTGCTGGTGCCTTTGAGGGCAGCATTTCTTTTGGAAATACCAGCAAGGTGATTTCCCTCAGCCTCCAGCAAGTCAAGTTTAGAATGCCCCATAATCTTAATAATAGCTAAAGTGGCAGGTAAAAGTATTACATCTAATAATTTTAAATTTTATTTAAATTTTTAAAAATTGTAATTTTATTTCTGCTGAAAGTAAGAAAGCCATGTTGCTTCCACAACACTTGGAAATCATGAGCTTCTCTGAGAAGCATATCTACTGTCAGTGTAAATACTGGCAAATTTTGTCCTTGGCTAAAGTACAAGCCCACGTAAGAGTATATAATTCAGCCCATTGGGCCTAAACAGAAGGGAAGAGGTTCAGAGACAGGAACTCTTGAGCTTCACTAGAGATCCTCAGTATTTGAACTGTTTCAGTACTCCGAGGCATGGGCTGCTTTATAGTCGTGGAGTTGAGCACTAAGACTGTGGTTCTAGTGTCAGTTAGGACTGGAAGAGATTCATCCCAAATCTGGAGAAATATTTCTCCAAGATGATTAAGAGGGAGAATTGGGAAGAGCGCCTGTAGTTCCTCAGAGCCCCTACCATTGAGAATTGGCAGGATGTTGGAAAGGCTAGTTAGAGAGCTAAAGGTGCCTAAAGCACTTAAATTTATAACAATCTCTTTTTCAAAGTCCTGGCTTTTTGTAATAATAACAAAAACTAGGAGGGTTTTTACTTTGTTTAGGAACTTTCATTTGCTGGAGTTGAGGATTAAGAATTTTGTTCATCTTCCTTTTAGGTGACTGCTCTAGAGTGTGAGAGAGCTGGTTTACCAGATTGCCTAAATCTGGAGTGGACATAGTTTCCCATTCCATCCTGGTCCTTTTTACTAGAAGGGAAAGGTCCCGGTTCAGCCCATTAATAAATGTAGAGTTAAAAGTTCCTCAGGTGGAATCAACATATGAAGGAAAACCAGAATTTTCTTTAAAAACAATTTGAAGTCGATTGTAATAGTCATGAACAGGTTCATCAGATTTTTGTGTGCAAGTCTGAATTTGTTCCAATTAAGAGGATTCGGAAAAGCCCCAGGAATTGCTTGATGAAGTCACCTAGTGATTGCCTGAGCCTGATCATATAATAAGTTAGTGGGCTGGTCCCCCAGTTGTAATTCTAGAGACCTTTCAGGATTTTCCCAATTAGCAGTTTTCAGTACTGGGTCTGGCCTTCACTGACAAGTATATAAACTAGTTGATATAATTAGAGAAACCAGGTTGATAAGTTTGAATGACTATGTTAAATTCTTCAGCAAATCTGTGAGGATCTTTAGTTACTTTGGGAAAATATTTGACTACGGCTCCCAGTTCAGCTTTGGTCCAGGGAATATAAGAAATTAAGGGTTTAGCCTCTGGATCCTCAGAAGGCTTAATTTTAAAGGGACAGGTTCTGACAAGTTCAGAAGAAAAGGGAATAGGTAGAGTTTCAGAGAAAAAGGGAAGTTCAACAAGAGAAATCTTACCATAAAATCTTATTTTGCAGAGAGGCAATTTCAGACTCCTGATAACATTGGGAAGCCTCAAAATACCGATTAAAATAGGTATTCCCCTCAGTTCTCAAAATTTTTGAGCGGTTGTAGTCATTCAATTTAAAGGAAATTAAAGTTGGGAATTTTAAATGTTCCCCATAATGGCCATTGATATTCTAAATTGCCTTTGGTCAGGTTGGTCCATTTAGTTTAAATGTGCCTGAGGAAGGTTCTTAAACATAAAATCAGCCTGAGTTCCTGTAAGAGGAGGTGCCCTCAAAATACTTAGATAACTGGGATCCCATTCCTCAGAGGTTTTTCTCTAGAGTTAAAGAATAATTTTTCAAACTGCCCAAACAGCTCAGTTCAAACAGCTTGAAACTCGAACAACCAGCAAGCTTATATCATCCAGTTAAAAGGAAACAGCTTTGTCCTAGAGCAACGGGGCCAAAGATTTTTCAACAAGTTTCCAGAAAACAGCCCCTCTTTCATAGGAATGGGCCAGTGGCTCAACTGAAGCAGTTTCAGTGAAGCAGTCCCTGTTACCAAAGGAATGGGTGGACAGCTTCTCAGCCAGCTTTAGTTGAGCCAGTCTATTCTCAAAATCAGACTGGCGTGCCAAACAGGTACTCACATACAGAGCAAGGCCTTAAGCAGAAAGGTGAAACCTTAAAATAGATCCCAAATAAAGCCTGAAGACCTTCAAACACAAAGAGGGTAAGAGCACGGATCCAGGAGAAAGACATACCTTCAAATCTCAGGGTCAGCAAGAAAATCAGTGAGCAAAATGGACTCAATTGTGAGTACCACACCTGTTGGCTTACCAGCCCCAGAGTCGTTGGGGGTCTTCTCTGGTCTCCCTATGGGCCACCAAAATGTTGACCTAAAACAAATAGAGTACCAGATATTTCTCCAACAAAGATGGGTTTATTTGGGATCAGCAAAGAATTGCAATTCAAGGTCTGTAACCATGGTGAGCCACATGCAAGTCTCCCACAGCAAGGAAAGGAGAATGCTTTTATAGAGGGCGAAAAGGAAATTGGGAGGGCTGGAGTAAACAAGAGTTCATGGCTTTTCATTGACTGAGTCCTTGTCAGGAAAGAAGAGGAGTCTTTCTTCTTTCTCTGGACTCTGTTATCGTCACAGGTGGTGAGAGCTCTCCCTTCTGATCTCTCAGCTGTATTTAATTGAGGTTTCTGTTTACGTTTTACAGGTGCAACTAGTAGTAGGGGGGTGATGGTGCTTTAAGAATAGATTATGTCAGAATTGAATATTGAACTTAAAAATTTCAGAAGTCAAGTGGTTCCCCATACCAACACCTTTTCAGGAGTAGATTATTCGATGGTGATGGAGGATTGTTGGAGTCAGGAATGTTAAGACATAAAACTGGCTGTTGGATCAAATGTTGAAGCTATCCAAGAGATGATTCACTAATAAAGGAGCATGTGAAAGGGCATGCACAGTGGCTGGCACACAGTAGGCATTCAAAAAATGTTTGACTCTGAATCCTGCGATCCAGGAAAGGGTAGTAAGCCATCATCTGCCTTCAGGGTGAGCCGGGCTTTGTGAGTTGTTTGGAGCAGAGGTAAAATAAATTGTTTTGTGGGAGTTATGTCTCATCATGAAGTATGAACAGTAGGCAGTTTTAATTTCCTGCTTCTGTTAAAAGGCCAGAGAGAGTTAGATTATGCAGAGGTAACTTGGCAGGGGGAAGAGGCATTGTTTCTTTGTTCCTATTCCCTCCATAAAACTTGCTAATTATATTTTTCGTGCTACTCAGTGCTGTTTCAGAATATTGTTTCAAAGATCATTATTCTTTTGTAAACTTATTTCAGGAGAAAGGAGTCTGTTAAATAATGGCTAGAGATTAGACACCATCCTGGGGAAAAAAAGTGAAAAAAGAGGTGACCACAGACTGGATATTACATGTTAATAAGGGATTGTTGTCAGTTTGGGGGATGTAACGAGCTGAGAGATGGAAGAATAAATGAAGCAGAAGCAGCAGAATACTGACAGTTGTTGAAGCTGCGTGAAAGGTATATAAAGAAAGGTTTATTACACTTTTTTTCCTAATTTTGTTTATATTTGAAAATTCCCAAAATAAAAAGTTTGGTTTTTAAAAAGATGTCCAGTATAGAATGTTTCATTTCAAAAAGTATTACATGCCTAACTGTAGGCCTAGTGCTATATTGGGTTTTGTGTTACCCTTAAATGTATTCTTGAGAATGCAAGGTATGGGAAAGAGGGTATACTCATTTACTAGATGTGAAAGCTAACATTAAACAGAAAGGGAGTGGCTTCAGAGTATTAGAACTCTGCTGAAAATCTTAGGACTACATAACACCATTTCCACAGAAGCAAAAGAGAAATGACATTTCCTTATCTCTTGTTCTTATGTTGGTTAACATCTCACATAGTTGGCTGCTTTGTATTCATAAAAGAAAAGGCTCAAAGGCATACTGGTACCTTTACAGGAAGTCTTCCAGAGGGCCCTATTTATCAAGGAAGTTTCTAAATTCAAACAGTCAGAAAAACTGCTCACTTAGGAGAAGACATGTTTAGAGTATGCTCACTACTAACCTCATGGGAGTCTGCCTTCAGGACATTCCTATAGCATTTTTGAAAGTGGGGACTCTCCTTATGGAAGCCTATAAAATACCAAGTCGTTCTTAAATTATTTAAATACTGGATATATTAAAATAGCTTTTATTTTTGCTGGGTTTTTTCATAGTTCTTTTATTTCTGGGAGGTCTCTTTTATCAATCTACATCCCAGATCTTCCTACTTCGTTATCTTTCCATTGGCTGATACAGGATTCAGGAGAAAAGTTCAAAGAAAAAAAATAGTGAAAATGAAATAATAAGATGGTAAAATTTCCCTCTGTTTACTGATAATTAAGGAAGATTGAGAAACTTAAACTGCTAAGATTGCCATGTTTTAGTAATTTAATAGTATATAGGTAGTTTCTTTTCTTCTCTTTTTTCTTTTTTCTCTTTTTAAGCCAGAAAGATTGGGCTGATTGTGTTGGCAGGATGCATTTGATGGATGACTGTCATTATCTTCTCAAACCTGCATGACACTTTAAATATTGAAAATGATAATTAAATTTTCAAGAGACCATGTTGAGATTATAAGATTTGGGACTTGTAAAAGAATGAGCATAGCAGTTGGCTAGTAGTGGTGGCTGGTGTGTTTTTATTGACCTAGGAAAGAAATAGAAGCATCTCAGGTTTTCTTTTACTTTGTTTCCTTGTACATCCCTCCCCACCCCCTCCCCCAATTAATATATTGTCCAAAATGTTGGTAATGACTTGGAACTATTCAGGTTGCACAAAGCATTTAATGAAATCTTATCTTAGACAAAACACTAGAGAGGATCATAATTATTGTCTCATTTTCTGCCAGTTGCTATTGATTACTCATTCAAGATCCCTTTGTTCTCAGAATGATAACTGTAGTTTGCATTGCTATCTAATGAGATTCTCAGGATAGAATTCTTTAACAACTTGCTGATAATTGCTAACATATCCCTGGAATTTCAATGTAAATTAATTTGCATAATAATACAATTATTTCACAAATGTCTGTGTTTTCCAAATTCGAGATTTATTACAGCCTGTTTTTTAATCATTTGTAGAAAGTTAACAGAAGACTGATACATTATTAAAGCCCAGCATTTATATTTTGCCCTGAGTTCCCCTTCACCCTCTGAGATTTTGATTTGGTTGTGACATGAGGTGAGAGGCTTCTTTGTCATTTTCAATTCCCCTGTCTCTGAAACTTCAGAGGGACTCACAGCTGAACTGTACTGTGATGTTTCTAAATTAAAAGAGCAGTTGCAAATATAATAATACTATACTAATTTTGCTTTTAGAACAGTTTTCTTTCTTTATCCCTCAGTGACAAAAGAATACATGGTACAGTATAAAGACTTCATCTGATAAGATCAGGAACAAGACAAGGTTGCCCACTCTCACCACTCATTCACATAGTTTTGGAAGTTTTAGCCACAGCAATCAGAGAAGAAAAGGAAATAAAAGGAATCCAAATCGGAAAAGAAGAAGTAAAGCTGTCACTGTTTGCAGATGACATGATACTATACATAGAGAATCCTAAAGATGCTACCAGAAAACTACTAGAGCTAATCAATGAATTTGCTAAAATAGCAGGATACAAAATTAATGCACAGAAATCTCTGGCATTCCTATACACTAATGGTGAAAAATCTGAAAGTGAAATCAAGAAAACACTCCCATTTACCATTGCAAAAAAAAGAATAAAATATCCAGGAATAAACCTACCTAAGGAGACAAAAGACCTATATGCAGAAAATTATAAGACACTGATGAAAGAAATTAAAGATGATACAAATAAATGGATAGATATACCATGTTCTTGGATTGGAAGAATCAACATTGTGAAAATGACTCTACTACCCAAAGCAATCTACAGATTCAACGCAATCCCTATCAAACTACCACTGGCATTTTTCACAGAACTAGAACAAAAAATTTCACAATTGGTATGGAAACACAAAAGACCCCGAATAGCCAAAGCAATCTTGAGAATGAAAAATGGAGCTGGAAGAATCAGGCTCCCTGACTTCAGACTATACTACAAAGCTACAGTAATCAAGACAGTATGGTACTGGCAGAAAAACAGAAATATAGATCAATGGAACAGGATAGAAAGCCCAGAGATAAACCCACACACATATGGTCACCTTATCTTTGATAAAGGAGGCAGGAATGTACAGTGGAGAAAGGACAGCCTCTTCAATAAATGGTGCTGGGAAAACTGGAGAGGTACATGTAAAAGTATGAGATTAGATCACTCCCTAAGACCATACACAAAAATAAGCTCAAAATGGATTAAAGACCTAAATGTAAGGCCAGAAACTATGAAACTCTTAGAGGAAAACATAGGCAGAACACTCTTATGACATAAATCACAGGCCGATCCTTTTTGACCTACCTCCTAGAGAAATGGAAATAAAAACAAAAATAAACAAATGGGACCTAATGAAACTCCAAAGCTTTTGCACAGCAAAGGAAACCATAAACAAGACCAAAAGACAACCCTCAGAATGGGAGAAAATATTTGCAAATGAAGCAACTGACAAAGGATTAATCTCCAAAATTTATAAGCAGCTCATGCAGCTCAATAACAAAAAAA